>NC_057770.1:3604372-3904372 GCF_014825855.1 Bombus pyrosoma | reverse complement strand
GAGGGAACAGACTAAGAAAGATACGGTTCAAGCTACGGTGGAAAAACCCAAAGAGGAAAGTGAAAAGAAGAATGTGAAATCTAATGAGAGGAAGAAACAGGGTAAATCGAAGATGGAGAAGATTAAAGATGAATCGGAGACTGCAGTAAGTCAGTCTAACGCGAAGGAACAGGTTAAATCGAAGGACGATGCGAAAGAGAACAAAGAGGAGAAAGATTCCGGGAAAAGGACCGCTAAGGATGACGTTAAAGCTTCTGAAGAGAAGGCAACGAAGGTTGAAAGTCGAAAGAACGAACCTGAGAAGAGATCTGAAGTGAAGATCGATTCAAGTGAAACGAAGAAAGTGGATGCGAAGGAAGAGAAACCGTGGAAAAAGAAGCAAAAGGGTAAGGAACAAGCTGGTGCAGCGAAGGACAAATCTAATAAAGATACCAAACCCACAAAGGTTGACGTAGGGTCGGAGCAAATTAAGAAGACAATTGATGAAGATAAAGTAGAAACTCCGAAACAGAAACACGTAAAACCAGATTCAGTTGAAAGTGTTGACAATTTGGAGCAGATAAAGAAAGAAGACACAAAGGCTACGAAGCCTGTAAAATCAGATAAAACGCCTGAAACTAAAGTTGAATCTAGGAACAAAGTGCAAAGCGAGCCTAAAGAGAAAGAGCCAATGAAAGAACAGGAGAAGTCGAAAAAGAATAAGAAACAGAAACAAGGCAACGACCAGGAGACTTCTAAAGTCCAGACACCGAAGAAACAGAGCCAACAGAAAGAAGACAAGAAAGTAGAACAGTCGAAACAAAAGAAATCTGAAGAGAAATCAGAAGTAACAAAAGATGTGAAATTGGATGAAAGGGAAGAAGTTGAAGCAGAAGTTAATGTAAAAACTCCAAAAGACGATAAAGATAAGAAACCGGCTGAGAAAGAGAAAGGGAAGGAGGATGATACAAAAGAACAGAAGAAGGAGGATACTGTATCGGAAGTAGAACCGATGGCAGATATTAAAGAAGAACAGAAAACGGTAATTAGCGCGTTGATTCGCGTAATAGAATCTACGATGGAGATTAGAGAAAGTGATGAGCCGAAACCAGAAACAGTGGTGCAGGAAAATATAGACGAAAAATCAACGAATAAACGAGAGAAAAAACAGAATAAATCTGGTGAAGAACAAATGGTTGAGAGAAAGGATTCGAAGAAAGAATCGAAGCCAGATTCTGCACAAAAGGAGGAACCGAAAAAGGTAGTTGAATTAGAGAAACAGACGAAATCGAAGGGAAAGAAATCGAAGAAAGAACCCGATGTTAGTCAGAAGCCTGCGCCTGAAGCGATAAAGATGACTGAAAAAGAAGAAAAGAAGATCATCGATAAGCAAGTTATCGAAGAGAAATCAATTAAAGAGGAAGAAATTGTCACGGAACAATCGAAAAAGGAATTAAAAACTGAACCTGTCACGCCAAGTAAAGGACAGTCTGACAAGAAAAGACGAAAGAAGTCTAAGTCACCGACAAAAGCAAAGAAAGAAGAAGATTCAAAGTCTGCGTTGCCTGTGGAAGAAAGGGAGAAACCTAAAGAAAATGAAGTAGTAGAAGCGGCTAAATTAGAAGGAAAGAATGGTAAAATCGATAACGATGGCAAACTGACATCTATAGAAGAAACGAGAATTACAGGAGTTGAAGAAAAAATTACTGCGATCCAAACGGAAAATCAGAAGGAAGAAAATATTGTTAGCGTAACAGAGAAGAGTGAAACACAACCTAATATCGAAAAGAGTATTACGGGAGAAAAATCTACAGAATGCGTCGAAATATTTATAGACAAAAAGACGGAAGAAACTGTAAAGAAACCAGAAGAACCTGAGAAAGTTGAAACTAGTGACGTGAAAAAGAAAGAAGGAATTCTACTGCCTGAAGTACCGAAAACCGATAGACCCGAAATCCAAGAAGTTCCAGGAACACCATCAAAGTCCAAGAAAGGGAAATCAAAGGAAAAAGCAGTCACCGAAAATATCGCACCCATTTCCGCGGTCGAGCCCAAAGAAGAACCCAAATCCGGTCAACCAAGCACACCGAAGTCTGACAAGAGAAAGAAGAAGAAACAGGAGAGTAAAGACAAAATCGTGGTCGAACTTCCACAACTAGAACAAACGATAATCACTGAGAAACCTAGCACAGACACGAAACCAATCGAAGAATCTGAAAAATTAACGGAAACACCATCATTAAAACTCGTAACCCCACTGACAGAGTCTCGGAATAAAAAGCAAGGCAATGTTAAAAATCCAATTGAAATGGAGAAAATTTCAGTGACAAAGTCTGACGATTCAGAATCTCGCTCGCAAGAACTGATTGAAAATCCAAGTACAGAAGAAGATTCTCTTCTTTCAAAGAACGAGAAAACTGCAAACGTTTCAGCCACTGTTTCACCAACCACAGAATCATCTTCATTAGAGAAATTGTCGTTGGTCGAGAAAACGGTTACCACGGTGACCAGCAACGTGCCTAAACCTGTCGAAGCGAAGCCATCGGTCGAAAAAGTCGTAGAGAACTTAGAAAGTATTCCCTCATCCAAGGTCGTAGGCTCCAAACCCACCGAATTAATCACCCTGCGTCCTGAAACAGTAGAGAGTAGCCTAACAACCACCGAATATGCTAGGGTATCGGATGATTCAGCTGTTGGTATCCCCTGGAAAGCGTTAGATACGTTAGCAGACGTTGACAAATCAATTTCCGATTACACGGTATATCTTGATGATCTTGTTAAAGACGATCAGCCGATTCTGTTCGGTAGCGTTCAGGATAGGAGGAGAGGTCGTTCTGGAACTCCGAAATCTGTAGGAAGCGCGAGAGACGAGAGGGAGTTGGATAATTTCGAGAAAGAACAGGACGCGAAGGTTTTGCAGGATAAATCTAAGCACGAAGTTGAGGGTAAGAAGGATAGGACGAGGGTTAAGGAGGAAGTTAAGATTATCGGAGAAGCTGCAAGTGTAGAATCGAAAGATTCAGGTGAGTTAGTGGTAGAGAGTGAAGGTGAAATTGTGCAAGAGAAAGGAAGGATGGGTACGGGACCGGAAGGGTCTCCTTCTGATGTTGAACAGGGACAGGGAAAAGGAACGGGCATGATGTCGTTAGAATTGGAATTAAACACTCGTGAAGTAAGTATTCTTCCTACTCATGTAAGAGATATGACACCTGGTACAGGATATATTCCCGAACCTGTAACTGTTGACGTTCCTAAGCTTGAAACGGAAAATATTGAGGATAAAACAAGTGCGATTGAAAAGAAGGTAGGAGACGTTGAGGAACGTAAAGTTGATGATTCTAAACCTAGAACGGAAGAAGTTACAGAAAAAGCAGTTCTACTTGAAGAGAAGATAGTAGACTCTAAAAAACAAGACGTCCCTATTAAAGATGAAGATTCTAAACCTGAAAAGAAAAAGATTGAAGATAAACCAAGCCAGATTAAAACACAAGTTGCAGACTCTAAGAAACAAGTAGAAATTTCTGTTAAAGGCGAAGATTCTAAACCAGAAAAACAAAAGGTTGAAAATAAACCAAGTCAGATTAAAACACAAGTTGCAAAGTCTAAAAAACAAGCAGAAGTTTCTGTTAAAAGTGAAGATTCTAAACCTGAAAAGCAAAAGGTTGAAGATAAACCAAGCCAGATTGAAACACAAGTTGCAGACTCTAAAAAGCAAGTAGAGGTTTCTGTTAAAGGCGAAGATTCTAAACCAGAAAAACAAAAGGTTGAAAATAAACCAAGTCAGATTAAAACACAAGTTGCAAAGTCTAAAAAACAAGCAGAAGTTTCTGTTAAAGGTGAAGCTTCTAAGCCTGAAAAGCAAAAGGTTGAAGATAAACCAAGCCAGATTGAAACACAGGTTGCAGAATCCAAAAAACAGGTCGAACTTTTCGTCAAAGATGAAGATTCTAAACCTGAAAGGCAAAATATTGAAGATAAACCAAGCCAGGTTGAAACACAAGTTGCAGACTCTAAAAAACAAGTAGCAGTTTCTGTTAAAGGTGCAGATTCTAAACCTGAAAAGAAAAAGGTTGAAGATAAACCAAGTCAGATTGAAACACAGGTTGCAGAATCCAAAAAACAGGTCGAACTTTTCGTCAAAGATGAAGATTCTAAACCTGAAAGGCAAAATATTGAAGATAAACCAAGCCAGGTTGAAACACAAGTTGCAGACTCTAAAAAACAAGTAGAAGTTTCTGTTAAAGGCGAAGATTCTAAACCAGAAAAACAAAAGGTTGAAAATAAACCAAGTCAGATTAAAACACAAGTTGCAAAGTCTAAAAAACAAGCAGAAGTTTTTGTTAAAAGTGAAGATTCTAAACCTGAAAAGCAAAAGGTTGAAGATAAACCAAGCCAGATTGAAACGCAGGTTGCAGACTCTAAAAAGCAAGTAGAAGTTTCTGTCAAAGACGAAGATTCTAAAACTGAAAAGCAAAAGGTTGAAGATAAACCAAGCCAGATTAAGACGCAAGTTGCAGAGACTAAAAAGCAAGTAGAAGTTTCTGTTAAAGGTGAAGATTCTAAACCTGAAAAACAGAAGATTGAAGATAAACCAAGCCAGATTGAAACACAGGTTCAAGAGTCTAAAAAGCAACTAGAAATTTCTGTTAAAGGTGAGGATTCTAAACCTGAAAAACAGAAGATTGAAAATAAGCCAAGCCAGATTGAAACACAGGTTCAAGAGTCTAAAAAGCAACTAGAAGTTTCTGTTAAAGGTAAAGATTCTAAACCTGAAAAACAGAAGATTGAAGATAAACCAAGCCAGATTGAAACACAGGTTCAAGATTCTAAAAAGCAAGTAGAAGTTTCGGTTAAAGGTGAAGATTCTAAATCTGAAAAACAGAATATTGAAGATAAACCAAGCCAGATTGAAACACAGGTTCAAGAGTCTAGAAAGCAAGTAGAAGTTTCTGTTAAAGGTGAAGATGCTAAACCTGAAAAGCAAAAGATTGAAGATGAAGCAAGTAAGATTAAGACGCAGGTTGCAGAGTCTATAAAACAAGTAGAAGTTCCTACCAATGTTAAGGAGTCTAAACCTATCACAAAAGATATTTACCCATGTTACTTTACAGACTTGGTCAAACCCTACTGGTTCAATTATCGTCCTTACATCGAGGCAGAGATCAATTTCCATCGGTGTTTCAAAGTAGTAAAGGTAATAGAAGAAAATGTGCCTGCTTCTGCAACTCCAAGATTGGAGAGTATCGAAAGAATTGCTCAAAAATCGATTATGAAGGAGCCTAAGGAAGAAGAAGAGAAGTCAGAAGACACGGAGCAATCTGATGCTGAAAGCAGAAAACTTTCACTTATCAAAGAAACTCTGAAATATCCTATTAGCACATTTTACAAAGTAGAATCCGAATGGGTAATATCTAAGCAGGCCAAAGAGAAAGAAGTTATGGCAACTCCTTTGGAGGAATCTAATCTTACAAGCGTTGAAGTTGTGAAGGAAGCAATGCAGATTCAAGAAGATAAAAAACATTCCGAGGTATTAGATGCTCGAAACATTTCAGAAAAAATCATTGACAAAGAGAAAACTATCGCAGAAATTACCACGGAGATTAAATCTACGGACATGATTTTGGATCAGACGGCAGCTCTTATCGAGGATGTGAATAAAGAGCTTGATATGATGAAAAAAGAGAAGGAGCAGAGTACAACCGAGGTAAAAGTAGAAAATAAAGAGGAAGGAAAAGAACCTGAGGTACGGAAGAAGGAGCAGCAAGTATCTGATAAAAAGCCGAAAGAGAAATCAAAGAAAGAAAAGCAGCCGAAAGATGAGAAGTCAAAGCCTAAGAAAGAAGAAAAGAAAGAAATAACGTCACCGGTAAAAGAACCTGAAATAGTCGAAAAGAACGATATTACGGAATTAACCAAGGCTGTGGAACAACTTACTATGATTATCCATGAAGAAACTAAGGAAGCTTCATTGGCATTCAAACAGTCTGAAGAACTTGAGAAGGAAGATATTGCGATTGTACAGGAGACAGAGTTGGCACAGACAACGGAACAACTTGTCACAAAAATAGATGAACCTTCGGCGGTTCAAATTATAGATCGAAAAGAAGAAGAAAAGATAGAAAAGAATATTACAGAAGAAGAACCATTAATCACGTTAGAACCAAAAATTGAAGAACTAGTAAAACCTGCAATCGAATCTTCTGCAGTAGAGAAAGTAAAAGAAGAAACGAAATTAGAAAAAGATAAGAAGGAACATGAAAAACAGAATGAAAAGAAAGAAATTGTTCCAGAACCTCAGATCCTAATTGAAGAGAAAATTGAGAAGGAAAGTGAGAAGGTTGAAAAGCTTGTTTCTGGAAAGAAGAAAGTTTCTAAAGAATCTAAAAAGAAAGATGTTAAAGAGATAACGAGAGAAGAAAAGTTAAGCTCTGAAGAAAAAGCCTTGCCGCAAGAATCTATCAGTGTCGTGACTGAATCAACAGCAACTGAGAAATCAATGAATGGCAAAGTACCAGAGATAAAAGATTCGAATGCACCTGAATCTCCAGTGATGGAAAGCAAAATTAAACCCTCGGATAAGCCTAGGAAAGAAGAAGGAAGGACAAAATCAGGAAAACAGAAACAGCCTAAAGAAAAGTCCGATATTAAAGCTACGTCTACCACAGAAAAAGATGCAAAGAAACAAGAAGAACAGGAAATTGCTTCACCAGATTCGAAGAAGAAACGTGATGGAAAATCGAAAAAGGCAAATGAAATTCCAGCAGTGATTCCTCAAGAAACACCGACTGAAGCTCCTTCGGAAGAAACTAAGAAAGAAGAATCTCAATCAGAAATAAAAGAAATATCTAAGGAAGAAATTCAACCGGTATGCGCTAAATCATGGGCATCCGTTGTTGGTATGAAAGGAACTAGCGATCTTCCTGCAGAAAATGTACAAACTATGATAGTAGCTCCTCAAGAATCGATAACTGGAACACCAGAATTAGGGAAAGTAGCACAGATAGTAGAAACTGCGCCTGAAGAACCACAAAGTCCACAGACGCAGCATAAGAAACATCAAAAGAAGAAAGATACGAAACAAGAAACTGAGAAGGAAAATATCAAGCCTGCTATTCCTGAGAAAGTTGAAGAATTAGAATTAAATATGAAAGATTCTAACAAATCGTACGCTCAAGTAGCAGCTTCTAGCAAGGCAACTTCTCCACAATCGAATCAAGAAGATGTTGTGTTACTTAAACCGATTCCTCTTATGCCTGATCAAAGCTTGGATAAATTAATCGAAGACGAAACAATTACATCTGGAACATCATTAATAATCACAGAAACTGCAGAGGTTGAAAAGGAAACATTCAAACCTGAGGAAATAGCAACAGATAAAAAGTTGAACGAATTAATTACTGAACAAGACGTTTTCAAAATGGAGTCAACTTCGTGGGTGGAAGAAATTGAAAAAGAAGCAATGGTGGAAGAAACTAGTTCCATGTCGCCAATTTCAAGCGCAATAGTAGCCGAAACGCCACAGAAAATGAAGGATTCGTGGGCTACTATTGTTAGTAAACACGCGGAACCGCTGGAACCACTCTCGTCACCCACTAGCGAAAAGATTATGATGAAAAAACAACAAACTGTCGAACAAAATTTAAATCCCCAAATACAAATCCATGTGGAAGAAGCTCCAGAGCCGATATCAATCGAAGAAGTGGTTAAAATCGACGAACAAGGTTTTATGGAATTCGTAAATCGAAAAGAACTGCGATCTAGACGATCGAGATCGCGATCCAGAAGCATCAGACGAGACGAAGCAAACTCGAAACAGTCGAGTGATAAGCCTATAGTTCCTGAAGAAATTTTAGCAGATGAACAAAAGCAGATGGGCGCGCAAAAAGTGGAGGAACAGAAGAAAAAGGACGGAAACAAAGGAAAGGAGGGAAAATCGAAGAAAAAGAGAGGTGAAGCAAAATCGAGCAGTGCAGATCGCAATCAGGTGACAAAAGGTGAACAGGAAAAGGATAGAGAGAACCTTCAGAAAGAAAAAGATAAAGAAAAGACGAGTAGGATCGAGGAAAAGGATATGAAGAAGACGGAGAAAGAAAGAATAGAGCCATTAGTCGAAGAGAAGACACAGAAACAGCCAGAAAAGAAAGATACTAAGCAACATGAGGGCAAACCGAAGACGAAAGAAGTTAATTTGAGCCAAGAAAGCAAAGAAAAGGCAGGAGAGAAAGTTGAAGAAAAGCTTGATGAGGAAGTGAAAGAAGTAGAGGTTGTGAAACCTGAAACTCCAGAAGTAGATAAAATAATCGAAATGGATAAACAGAATTCTAAATCAGCAGATAAGTGGAGAAAAGCAGAAACGAAGGAACAATCTATTGCTGGTTCAAAGAAGAGTAAGAAATTAAAGAGAGGAAAATCTGATAAGGAACAGCCCAAAGAAGAACTAGAACATAAAGAACAAACCAAACAACAAGATGTTCAGGTAAAAGAAATACAACTGAAATCGGAAGATGAAGTTGTGAAAGAACCAGAAACTAAAGAAGTTAAAGAAATTCAAGAAATATCAACAATTGCAAAATCTGAAGCTGAAAGTAAACCTGAGATTGTCGAAGAAATTAAATCTGAAAAATCGATGTCTCCAAGAAAACGTAAAGGAAAATCTAAAGAAAAGAAAGTAGAGACAGTATCAGGAATTAGCGAAACATCGATCGAAGGAAAGAAGGTACCTGAATCTAAAATTAAAGAGGAAATACCTGCAAAAGAGACAGAGGTTCAAGAAATTAAAGAAGTTGAAGAAGAAGTAAAAATTACAAAACCTGAAAAATCGACGCCCACAGAGAAGCATAAAGAAAAATCTGAAGAAAAGAAAGTAGAAACGGTACCAGAAGGAATCATTGAAACATCAATTGATGAGAAGAAAGTATCTGAACTTGAGATCAAAGAAATATCTGTAGAAAAAATAAAGGACGAAGTAGAAGAAAGTGAAACAAATCAAAAGAAAGAAGTTGATTCTAAACCAGATGTTACTGAAGAGAAAAAAGAAGTATCTGCAAAGGAAGGAACTGAGGAGAAACATGAAGAAGAACCAATTAAGTCTCCGCAAACACCTGTTGCAGAAATAATTGTAGACACTAAAACAGAAACAGCAGAGGTAAAAGATGAAGCTCATGCAGACAAAAAGTTGAAACTTTCGAAAAAGGAGAAACGAAGGCAAAAGAAGAAAGAAAAATCTACTACACGAGCAACCAGCGAAGAAAAATTAGAAAAGGAAACATCTGAGACGTTTGTTCCAGAAAAGGAAGAAGAAACAATAACACTGGAAGAAGTAAAGCCAGAAGAAGTAAAGCCAGAAGAAGTAAAGCCAGACGAAGTAAAGCCAGAAGAAGTAACTATTTCATCTGATGAAACCAATCAAGAAAAAGAACTTAATAAAAAACTACAAGAAATTAAGAAATTGAGCGCAATCATCCCTGAGGTGATTCCTGGTGAAATAAAGCTTGTTCCAGAAACTATGCTTAAACCGATAATCAAGGAAAAGGCAAAACCAAGTAAAGAGGAAGCAGAACTTTTGAAATCAACTGAAGAAAAGGAAAAAGTTTCAGGAGAAATAGAAAGCTTTGCTGAAGACAAAATGGAGACACATAAACTAGTTACAGATAAATCTGAAACTCCCAAACCAGAGATAGATAAATCTGAAGTGCCTAAACCAGAGACAGATAAAGCTGAAGCATTTAAACCGGATAAAATTGAAACACCCAAACCAGTGCCGGATGAAGCTGAAAAATACATAAAACAGAAAGAAGAACCAACATCAACTTCGAAAGAAAAATCAAAACGTAAGAACAAACAGGCGAAGAAAGGTAGACGCGAAGAACAAGAATCAGCAACGAAGTCTACGGATGAAGAAGTTCAATCGCCAAAGGATGAGAAAGAAATTGAAATATTAAGCACAGGTTCTACTATTCCATCAACTCCAGAAACTCCAAATGAAACAGTCGATCAAGAGAAAGACGCGACGATACCTGAAGAGAAAATAGAATCAGGTGCACAATTGAATAAGTTGGAGATTGATGAACCAAGGGTCGAGGAGGTTAAGAAAGATGAGAAAGAAGCGAAGGATGTCTTGCAGGAACAAGTTGTTTTGAAAGAAACAGTTATACAAGAAAGGACAGAAACATCTGCCAAAAGCCGAGAAGAAGTCGATCGTCTAGAGAAAACCGAAGAAATTCCAGAAGCTCAGCCTCTAGAAAAGAAATCTACGAAAGAAGAAAAATCTAAAACGAAGAAAATTAAAGATAAGAGACAGGAAGAGGCAACTAAAGATGTCGAGAAAAAGATATCCGAAGAGGACCCAGTAATTTCCAAAGAGGAAATACTAGACAAAGTTTCTGAAGTTAAAACAGATAAGGTCGTTCCACTCGAGACAAAACCGGAAGAAACCATTAAACCTGCTGAAGTAATAGTGAATGGTAAACTAACAGAAGAAGATGACAAAACTGAGAAGGAAGTAACAGAAAAGAAGACAGAAGAAATCGAAAAGGTACAGTCAGGAATTGTAAAAGAACTCGAAAGTATAATGCAAGAAACCGATCAGCTTCCACAACGAGATATATCAACGGAAAAATTATTACATAAAATTGAGTCTCCCATAACCATAGAATCGATTCAGTCTCAACTAGAAACCGAAGAAGAATTCGAAAAATGTATATCCAGTGAACCAGAAATAGAAACGGTAGATATCGTGGTGGAGCCCGTGAAACCAAAAGTACAATTCTATATAGCCGACGAAATTTTAGTTCTAAGTCCGGAGAAGAAAAAACCCGTACAAACTCCCCTAATCTTAAAAACCCTGTCAGAACTCAGTAGATCCAAATTCCTTTCTCTTGATAGCGGTTTTTGGCCGGACAAACACCCCTATCACGAGGCTGAACGCTACCTGTTCGAAAATTTGGCTAACTATCCGATGGAAAGTCTTTCCGACGATGTCAAACGCGATTCTAACGATAAAGATGATTTCGACGGGGATCAGGGCGGTGGTAATTTGAACGAACGCGGCGGTAATGGTGGTCCCTTGAATTCTTATTTCATGGGTGGACCGCATACCGAACGTCTGATCGCCGATCTCCCAGGTGGTATAGGTAGCTGGACCGATTACAGTACTTACTTGTCGAGCGAGAACGAGCAGAGAACGGACCAGTCCACCGATCTGGTTCAGGAAAAGATCGAGAATCCAATGTCAGATCCAATATACCCCTCCGATAATTTACTTTCTGAGTTATCCTCTGTCCATCTCAAGGACGACCAGTCTATTTCCAAATTCGACGAACTGTCGTTGGAGTGTGACGTTCCTACAACGTCAGAAAATTCTGAAGATGTAACATTATTGTCACTGTCCACTGTCGAAGTATCCGCTTCTGGCGAACAACCCCTAAAGCTCGATTACAAGACCGTGAGCCCGGATCAACTATCAGAGTCCACTTATTCCGATCCACGTGAGTTATCCCCAACACCAGGCATCCCTGACCATGATCCAGATCCCAAGAAACATTTAGGTAGAGAAAAAGGATCGATGCAGCGGCGCACTCCAATCGTGGAGACGGAGAGAGAGATGGGGGTAACTGAAGATGAGGCTGAAAAGAGGATACGAGGGATCAAGGTGCGATCACAATACAAGCTGTGCTCGATCATCACCCAATCGAGCCTGAACGAGTTCATTATGTTTCTTGTTGTTCTTGTTACTGTTGTGTTATGCGAACTCGCGTGTGGCTATATGTATTATATGTAGGACACACGAGCTCGCGTATGAGTGTGTGCGCGCGTGTGTGCTTGGTAAACTGTTTTTTACTGTTTTCTTATGTCTTCGTTCGTTGTTGGTTTTACTCTTCTTTTTTTTCAATTTTTAACGTCTTTTTTTTTCTTTCTCTCTCTCTCTATTTTCATTTTTTCCACTTGTCTCTCGACGTGTGTATACATCGAACGTATTATACTTCTTTCTACTCGCTGACTCTGTACGTTTTCACTTTGATAGCCGCTGTTAATAGTTAATTACCACTGTTAATGCTGCTACATTGCTGTTGCTTCTCTCTATCACCATATAGATCTTTGTTTCCTTCCTTCATTTGCATGCTATAGTTTTTTGATTTTTATTAATGCACGAGAGTAACGTTACTTGATTTTCTGGTTGCGTTGCGGTTCACGAGAACATTTCAAAATTTATTCAATATTTTCTCGCGATAAATTCCACTTGAAAGAAAAGAACATTGACAGAAAATAATTCTTTATAATACCGATTAACTTTATTCTTGTTCAAGGAAGCAGTTTGTAGTCACACGACACGTTACGTCGACGTATTTGATCAACAGAAATCCCTCTTAAAATATTACGTAACATGGTGTATTTCTTTAAACCTTTTTATTTTAGCCAATTTTCCCTCTTATAGCCCTGAGAGAGTATTTCTTAGAGTTTGTCCAATGTAAAAGATCGATGTTACACAATACTATAATAAACACGATTATTAGAGCGTCCTATAGCGTTATAACAATTTCTTGATTCTTTTATCAAATCTGCATGAATATAGCTATATCTTCTAAATTTGTTTAATCATTAAAATTAAAGAAATTGCAGCATTTTTTGATACATTTATGTGTTTTCTGTCTGTGCCCCCGTGTTACGATTTGCTACAAATTCAACGAGTTCCTCTAATCCATCGATTAACAGACTGGTATCGAACGTGCACGGCATATTTTCTTCGCCACAATCAATCTTCACGTTCATTAATACATCGCTATCTTACAGGATATCATACAGGAGCGCCTAATGGTTTTACAGTTGAGTCTTTCGAACCTAAAGGGAACTTACTTGCCACGAGATAGCATAGACTCTATGCTGTCTGCAATCACGGTGAGATTACGCACAAAATGCGATCTTACAATATTTTCCAATATCTTCCTTTTCAGAAAGTTACTTTATTATATATTTATTTCAAATTTTCACAGATGTATATTCGGATATTTCATTCATTCTGTCGCTTGAACTATCGAAATGATTTTCAGAATTTACTAACGGAGCTCCAAGGATACGATCAGGAAGTGGGTCATTTAGAAGAAGAATTGTGTAAAATTCCAGCCGATTTGGAAGCACAGAAGCTTCTGTCGAGTCTAGAACAAGTTCAGTCTCGCATCGCCACCCTTTTATCGCAAGCGGAACAAGGACGCGCTTCTTTGGAAAGAGCGCGTGGACAACAAGAACAACGCGGCCACGATATCCACGAATACAAGAAATTCTTGGATGAAACGGATAACTGGCTGAAGAATATCGTGGCTGGTATGAAGCAGCAACAACCGACTACCAAGGTGCGTTTATATAAAATAAAATTTATTTTCAGCCTTCGTGGGTGATGGTACGATGACACTTTGAATTGTACACAGAGAATCGAAGAATATTCGGCACGTGTTTGCGAACGTTTAGAAAAATTCTATTGATTCTCACTGAACGCAAATATTGTTCGAGTATTTCTCGATCCTCTGTTCTTTTGCAAAAATCATGCAAATCGAAATCGCTTGCATCTCATACATTTAGAATTTTCATATCACGATTCTTCATTCTTATTCCTATTGCCAAGAAAAATTCGCAAATATCAGACACGATAGTTGTTCGTGATTTTTACAACACACGGACCTGGTCGACGATCTCGTAATCCCCCGTTTTAGAATGGCGGCGTGCACGATTTATTTTTAAACGAAACCACGATATGCGGAATTACGCATATAAAACGTCTGTCTGTGTGTCTCTGTGCTGGGACAGGCTTTACAGGACGAGCTGAGCAGTCACGCGCAGCGGGTGTCGGAGCTTGAATCGTTGCCAGAAATCAGCACGCTGGCAAAGGTCCTGAAGAATGCGCTGTTGGAAGTGATGTCGCGACTGCAGCAAAGGCAGCAGGTATCCAACGTTTTCCAATGCACGGGGGCTTTCGCAAACTTCGCTGGTCTTCGCGCAACAGTCTCGTGAAATACACGATGATACAGAAACAGAGAGTTCTTGGAGTATGAAAGAAAATTCAAACGAAAAAAAAAAAAACGAAACTAGAGTTGAATAGAACTATTTAACGAATATTCATTACATAATGCATAATAGTTATTTACATTTATACGAATAGACGTAACGTCATGATTGACTTTTCAATTTAACATATTTCATGCAATACGATTATTAATGCAGAGAATCGAGAAATATGAAATGAGAAATTAAAAATTGAAGAGGAATATTTAGCAAATATTTATTATATATATATATATTTATACATACGACTTATTTTTATTTATTATATTTATACGGACATATAAATGTAGCACCATCGATTAATTTAAAATTTAAAGATAGGTAAACTCTGGTCAAATTTCTAATCGATATCTAGTCAAGTTCTAGTCTATTTTGGGATTGGGAATAAAATAAAAGGAATTATTCAGTCTCTTGTCGATGCAAGAGATCTACTACAAGAATAATAAGGATGTGTACAGAGTATGTATTATATATTAAGAAATGGTATACATATACATATAATACTGCCTGTATCTTATACTTTAGTAAATACATAATGGTAATAGGGTGATAGATATAGTCAAGCATGTAACATTCTTTTTGTTTCCTTTCTGCTTCTTAACGTAGTAATTCATGTTTGTCGTATCACGTATCATTTTGCACGATATTTATTAATGGGTAAATTATGACAGGATAAGGTTCTGGTACACTTGTCGTTTCATCTACTTTTATTTATCTTTATGTCATTGCGTTTATTTCTCACCTGAGCTTCTCATCATATGCAACGAATATGGCGGGTTAGATATCATAGGCGTGTTAGTCGACATAACAACTTGAACCACTAAAAAATATATAGAGTTTTTTATAATTTATGAAAAATGACTATGATTATCAGCCCGCCATTACACCGTCATTTTACGCTCATCGCACTGTCATCGTTCATTCTTCTCACAACTTCACGGTGTATTTATTTATATATAAAACTAGCACTTTTTATGTTTCTTTTAGCTTAAGGTAATGAATGTAATTGTATAGGTGCAGCATTTGTTTATGGAATGTTAATACAGTTACTCTGTAATTTTTTTCATGCTGTAATTAAAGTATTCTCATTAATTCCCATCTCCCCCCTTTTTTATTTATCCCTGGATATCACTAAGAAATTCTACGAGTTCTATGTACATATAGACGCTCATGTATATGTGTATATGTAAAATAACGACGAAACGTCTTTCGTTCGCAATATTGCTATTAGAAAGGTATACAAAATAGCGTCTCGTGGAAATTTTAATCGTTTCGCTATTCAGCAACGCTATTTTATTTTCTTATATTTTATTTTCCTTTTCTTTTTTTTTAATTAATTAATTGCTCGATTGTAAATTTTGATCCGCTCTTGATAGATAAATCGCCGGTTGCTTTTTTCTTTATATCACATATACGTAGACCACTTGGCGTGCCCAAAATAAACGCATTAAAATAAAGTCGGACGTGAGCTAAAAATACGACAGTGTTACGCGGAGTGTTCTTGTCTGCAGATATTCTCGTTCTTACTCCTCGATGATCATGTTTTCTAAATAATTCTTTCGTCTTCGTTTTCACCGACATCATGCAGGTGCAGCTATACCGAAATCGAAATAATCGAAGACCCAATCATCGGATGATCAATGTGGTCTTCCGCGTAAAAAACCAGTGATTAACGTAGTGCCATCATTAACACAGGCGCGTTAAATTTTGCTACCACGACACGGTGGAATCCACTGTTACTTACGCCATTGCTTTCAGCCCTGTTGTGCAACAGGCTTTTTGGACAATGCGACGCAATAAAATCTGCCATTATATCTGGTTGAAACTTGAAATCTAAATGTCAAGATATGCAGCAGCAAAGTAGCAAAATTTAATAGCTTTATTGTTAGAGCTTCAGTCACATCATCCATAAAAAGAAACTACATACATACAATGATCAACGTATATTTAACACTTAATTGCTAGAGTGCGATTAAAAATATAATACTGCTAGATAATACAATTAGAAATATGTTAATCTTTTTACTGTGGCTCCTAATAAAATATTTAAATGTGAAATTGTACCTTACATCACGTAACTAAACATTTCTCAAATATCTAGCAGAATAATGTTCATAATATAGTTAAGGGTTGAAAGACAGTTCTATCATTATACGAGAAAAAATGGATAAAATGTATGATGAAAGATTATTTAGAAAAACATTGCAGCAGTCGAAGAACCAGCATCCAGGATGATCACACAGGTATCTTGAACCAGAATTGTTTCTTAAATTTTCCAGGAGGTTTGCGATGAAGAGGCGCAAGCGGACGAAACGTCAGACCGAGATGATGCCACCCTCGATCAGGCACCCTCCATTCATTCGTCCCTCGAAACTAGTATGCCATCTCTAGCCGACGTTTCCCTGCAAACAGGACAAAGTCTGTTAGCGAACATCGTCGAGAAACCACAACAACTGACCAAACAAACGTCAACAAATAAAATGCCAGTTTCAACGGAATGTCACTCTTTGACCACGCAAACCATGGACATAACACACCCTAACATCGAAAACATTCAAACCCAGGAAACGATAAAGATTCTAAAAACCACAGAAGGTGATCACGATGTGATCGAGATAGCCACGAAGAACGTACCTTCCTCTTCCACTCAGGAAATCGATCAGGAACATGCTGAAGCGACAGCAGAGGACATCGTCGTTGATATGAAATATCAAGATCCTACGAACGCTGACAATACCACCAGTGAGTTAAACATCGTTCACGCTGCTCCACAATCGTTCGAAACTGTCCTGGTCGAACCAGATGACGTGACCACCGAAGTGGTAGTAGACGAAGATGGTTCGAAGAGGATAATAGTAAGAAAATTGAGACGAACCACGATGACTAGCAGACAAACCACTCAACAACACTTATCGTCCACGGCCACGGCGATTGGAGACGCGCCATCCGTGGTGCAAGCTTTCTCAGAGGCCACCATGAAGGATCAACAGGTCACGGTGACTACTACGAAGCCAGATGGTACGATAGAAACCACGACAAGACAGATCCATGGTGGAAAAGTAACTACTGGCACTCCTTATAAAGATGTAAAGGTGGAGGAATACGAATTAGCGCCGCAGTATACGCACATGGTGACCCAAGGTCACGTTCGAGACATCAGCCCACAACCTTTCGAGGAGGGACTGCTGATGGAAAGTGGAGAATATCGGGCGCAAACGTCGAGCGTGCACGCCGTGGTACAGCAAGTTACTAGAAGAGTGATTAGAAAGACTAGGAGGATTATTAGGAAAATTACGATTGTGGATGGTAAAGAGACTACTACCGAGGAGATCATAGAAGAGCCCGAAGAAGTGGAGATCGATGAGAAGAATATTCCGCATATTAGCATCAACGTTATTAAACAGGAGGAACAGAGACAGTTTGGAAGTGATGGAGCAACAGGTGAAGAGAAGACACCGGAACGCGTTTTGGTTGAAGAAGTCACTGATAAGGAAGAGAAAGATTTGAAAGTAGAAAAGATCGTAACCGACGACACACCCATGCAAGGACCGTTCTTTGGAGCATTTGCTAAAGACATGCATCCCAGCACGGGATATATAGAAACAGAACCATTGGAAGAAAAGCCATTAATTGATATCAAAAAAGATATTCCAGTAACCGAGAAGAAAAAAGGAAAAGCTGTAGATGTAGCTATTCCAACAGAGAAGACTTTGGAGAGTCAAGTGGAACCTTCGATAGTGGATATTCGAAAGGAACAATCTCCACGAACTCCTGAAGAATCTTTATCGCAAATTCACCTTGATGACAAGAGCTCAAAATTGGAATTCGTTGAAAGGAAACCTGAACCAGTGGACAAGTACGAGCAGGAGCACTTCCTGGTCGAGGTAAAAGACAAAAAGTTGCTTCCGTCGGCCAGCCAGGCGTTCATCGATGCTGAAGTATCTGCTGTATTGCAGAGTCCCATCGGAGAGATCAAGATACGCGAGACACAGGTACAGCAAGAGTTAGCGAAGTCTTCGATCGAGTCGATCGTATCGGACGACATCACTAAAGCGACCTGTAAGTCTGTCGATGCACCAGTAAGCAGAGAAACACCCGGTATCGAGCTAGAAGGTCGCACGGTAGATGTAGAAAAGCACGATGACACTATAGGCACCGTAGATGTACTAGAGGAAAAGCCATCGATCGAAACGGCGACGACAGGAGCACCAGAATCGTCGCTAGAATTTGCATCAACGGAACTACAAAAGATAGTTGACGTTTCAGAAGTGCAACCTATACAGATCGAAGGGGCAGCTTCGACGATTCCATCGATGGAGTGGGAGAGGCACGACGAACCGGACATCTTACCTATACACGTGAAACAGCAGATAGTGAAGAACTCGTTCATTCCGGAGATCGATTATTCGGTCGACGACTACATGGACGAAGCACTGAAACCGGAATACAAACCGATCTTCCATAAAGTGGAGATATCTCTGGGTGTGAAGAAGGACGGCGAAGAGATGCAGCCTACGGTGGAGGTGAAGAGTCAGACTGAACCGGAAGCAGCTCCTCATCGTATAGTGAAGGAAGACGTCAACATCAGTTTACCTGCAGACAAGGAGAGCAAATTAATTATTCACGACAAGATCGTACAAACTTCTCCACCGGTTGCTGAGCCTACGATTGTCAGCTTGGACAAGTATGTCGGTCTCTCAGAAAGAACAATGATTACCTCGGATAAGTTTACTATTACATCAGAGAAAGAGGAAACTGACAAGTCTGTTATCTGTTCGGAAAAGGAAGGAACTTCTGACAATGTGATTACGTCGGAGAAAGAAGACGAGTACCAGACGGAACCCGCGATAGAACCTGAAGAGGAAAACTTTGTACCGCTGGTTGAGAAGATCGAAGAAGAGGTTAAGTCACCTATGTCGTCCATGGAGACGAAATCGAGCACTTCTCTGGTATCCAATATTGCAGAGTCTATAGAGATCGACGTCGCGTTATCTGATTCTTCGAAACATATCAGCGAAGCGCCACAGCCTGATATCACGAAGATGTTCGAATCCAGGGAGCTAGAGACGTTGCCGAAAGACGAAACATCGGAAGGGGAAGACGGTTATGAGGCGGACAGAACGATAATATCGACGACAACGCCGGATGACGAGAGTGTGATGAGGATGAAAAAGAAGAAGAAGAGGAAGCAGAGAATACGAGGCTTCAAGGACGAAGAGCAAACGGAATTCCCAGAGACTAGCTCTGACGATGAAGAATTCACTGATGATCTGGCGCCGATGGAGAGCGAGTACGCGAAAGCTACGAAGAAGAAAAAGAAGAAAAAGAAGCGTGCAGACGTTGACGTAGGTAAAGACAAAGCTCCAGCCGTCACATCGAACGAGGCGGACACACAGACTGTTCCTCAAGCGTCCAACGTTTCTGTTGCTACATCGCCAAAGCAAAACGAGATATCAGAAATTTATATTCAAACCTCGCCGCACTTATTAGAGGAGACCAAGACACCAGAAATCGTAGAAGTTCACGAAGAAACGCAAACTTCTTCAATTTCGCTCGAAGATTCGGGAAAGATCGAAACACCAAAAGTGGCAGAAATTCACGCAGAGATGCAAACGTCTCCGTTGTCTGTTTTGGACTTTAGCATGCAAACTACACTAGAAAAGGAACCTGAAAAATCGATTACGCAACACTCTGAAATGCAAACGTCTCCATTACCCGCTTCAGATTTTGGCGCTCAGGCTGTTACCGAAGAGCCACCTCAGATAGAAGAAACGAGCACTCAAACGATAGAAACTCCTGAGAAGAGAATGGAAGAGTATGCTGTTCAAACTAGTCCGATCGAAGATACTACAGAAGCCATCGTTCCAATCGAAACTGTAGAAATTCAGGTTCAAACCGTAGCAACGGATGTAGTTTCTATCGAGGCACAAACGTCGCCGACTGCGCCATCAACGGAGATGGAGACACAAACAGCAGAGAAAATGGTTGTCGCTGTTGAACAGCAGACCACTCCACCACCAATTGAAGAGAAGATTTTAGCTGGAATAGCTACTCAAACTGTGACTCCTGAAGCACCTAGGACCATAGAAACAGAAGCACAAACTAGCAAGCCAACCAGTCCAGAAATAGTTACGTTGGACTTCAATATCCAAGCGGATTTGATAGAGCATCCTTCTGTCGAGATAATGGAAACGCAAACGACCCCAGGAGAGAGTCCGCGGCAGGCAGACACTCAAGAAACTGAATCACAGACGATGTTGGCCGGGCCAACTCAAGAAATCATGATACAAACCAGTCCAGTTACATTTTCCCCTGAAAAAGTAGAGGTTTGCGAACTGTCTTCTCAGACCAGTTTGGAAGAGAAGAAACAATCGATGGATGAACAGTCTCAGACCGTCACACCGGAAAAGATAAAGACGTTGGACACCTCAGTACAAATAAAGACGTGCGAATTGTTCGTACAAGTTGAGGAAGGTGTACAAATCATTCCCGAAACTCGCGAAGATGGCGCGCAAACGAGCGTCGAAGAAGAGAAACCGTTGTTGGTGACGGCTTCACAGCAAACAAATAATGTATTACTAGTACCTCGAGAAGAAACGGAAGTGGTTAAAGATGAAGAAGGCAATGTGATAGAGGCCACGATGGACGTGGTAGATGCAGAGGTAAAGATGCCTCTAAAACTTACAGAAATTCCAGTAGCACCTGATGTACAAGTACAAGAATATAAAGAATACCTGGATACGAAGATCGAGGAAATAACAGAACCGGAATCTGTTATGAAAGAAACTATTCAAGAGGAATTCAAGGACGAACAGAATCTCCCTGAAAAGATAGAGAAATCAGAAATTGAGGAATCGGTAGCTCCTTCGAAGGCAGACACCGACACCACGGATGCTGAATTTAAAATCCGTTTGCAGGCAACCATAGAATTCCCAACTAGCGACACTACTACCGATACTGCGAGTAAATTCACTGATAGTTCGCAGGATACGACTATTACAGAGGATTTAAGCTCTGCAGGAAAGATAGACGACAGCGTTGGAAGGAGGCAGAAACGGAAGAGGAAACACAAGACCAACGAAACGTCCGTAACGACTGAAAAGGATCTGGAATCCATATTTGGACAACCTGTAGAATCGCGAGATGTGTCTCTAAGATTGTCTTATTCCGATGTTACCAAGAGAAACGTGGGTAAAGAAAAGTCTGCCTCCGGTGAATCTGGTTTCCTCGAAAGAGGCTTTGACGAAGATGATACTAAAATTGTTCCGGACGAAAAGGTAGACGAAGAAATTGTACAAAGCACATCATTGACAATGATTGAACCAATAGCGATTAAAGACGCGCAAGATGTATGGACGTTAGTCAAAGATGAAGCAGAAGGCCAACAAGCGTCAACTGTTCCACACATGCCTTCACCTGAACCGATGGACACGACCGAAGAACCATTTTCTCCTGTAGAATCAGTAGAAATTTTGCAGGAAGATGACCGGCCACGAATCAAAACTTATGCGGATATCATCAGTGAATCTTCGAAAAAACCAGGAAGAGATCAACCTTCGTGGGAATTGTCCCATCACGCGATACCACAGAAGAGCGCGAGTTCGAAAGCTTTCTTGTTATCTGAAACGACAGAATATGAACCTCAACATCAAATCACGCAGAGCAATCAAACAACCAAAGCGATCACTGACCGAATGCAGAGCCTTCGAAACGCTAAACAACCGAGTCATCTAGGAAACATTCTTCATATAGCTCATCTGGATAAAGTGGCAAATGAGAAACTAGCTGAAGAACGAGCTGCAGACGTGAGGAAGGAACTGTCTCACTTGAGAGACGCTGCTCAAGAAAAAGACGCGATTGCCGTTGAAGAAACTCTGGTTGTCATCGTAGATACGATTTCCACTTGGTTGGAAACCATCGAATACAGAATTTTCTTGAGCAAAGAGTGCCCCACTGGTCCCTCTCACGATGATAAAACTTACGTTGAACTGAAGGACGAAGTGGAAAATGTGGAAGAGAATATTCAGGAGCTTAATAATATCTGGAAATTAGTGGAGACCAGTTATCCAGGGGAAGATAGGAAAAACTTGCAGGAATGTTTGAATGCTCTCATGACTCAGGTTAAGATGATCGAAGAGGCGACCGATGATGGAGAGAAACAACTTACGAGTGAGCTCGCTAGGTGGGACGAATTTGTGAATGGAGTGAACAATATGTACAGGTGAGATGTTTGTTCAAAGTTAATAGTACCTTTCATCCTTTCTAATTTTTATCCAAAGTTTAAAGTTCTTCTCTTTTCTTTTTCTTTTATTTTAATAGATTAATCGAAGAACAACGAAAACTGCTGAACGAAATCATCGAGCTCGAAGCATCCACAAAATGGAAGCTACAAGAGCTGGACAAACTGGAAAATATGAACCGGTGTCACATGTGGAAGACAGCAACGTTACTTACCACTTCGCACGAATTGCTACGCGATTATCCTGGGAAACATATTCCAGAAGAGACCTATGCGGCTCACGAGATGACCAAAATAATCGAGCATGGAATATGCATCGAACGTGAACGTCTCCTACAATTATTAGCCTTGGCTGAAGAGTACGAGCAAACTCTTCGAGAATTCGCTCAGATCACCGAGATCGCGGAGAATTTATTAGAGAGTCCTATCTCGGTGATGAGTTTAGAACATTTACAAGAGGAGATGCAGAAGCATAGAAAGTTCTTCGTGAATCTAAACCATTGTCGAGCAATTCTGGAGTCGCTGGAAGGAAATTTGGACCCAGAAACCAGAACTAAATATTCAGATCTTCACGAAGAACTGCATAGCAGAGCTATATCGTTGCTAGATCAGGCTGCATCTAGAGCTCAGCAAATGGCTCTGGCTGCGTCTAGGTGGATTCTTCTGGAACAAGGGGTGAAAGAGGAGAGAGGATGGCTCCAAGTTGCTCATCAACGAGTTCCTGATCTCCAGACTGTGACGTCGTCTGATTATGACCAGTACATCTCCTTATATCAGGTAAATTAATATTTTCTTCTTAAAGAATCGCAGATATAAATAATGTCACGTATTTTAGTTTAGTCTTGTATGAATTAATTTGAGCTACTTTTTATATAATGGTATCGGATATTGGATATTTAGCGTGTATCGATTTTCACTGAGGGAAGAGGATACGGCGAACACATACGCACTTGATTTTTTTTTTCTAGTCTCTGGCAATGGACGTTGCGACACACCACGCTCGGCTTATTCAGCTTCTGAACGTGGCACGCAATCTTCAAGAATTGGTGAACATCGAAGATCCCGAAGATCGTTATGGCGAAGCCTTAGACGTTATCGTGAAGCTTCAGGATAACGTAGAGTCGTCGTTGAGGAAATTGTTGGCATTTAGAGAAAGTTGGTGCAATCAGGAAGCACTAATGAACCGTTTGGAGAACTGGATGACGTCGGTGGAGAAGGAATTGGTCAGTATCCGCGATCCTTCAGGAGGCCATATACGCCAATTCTGGGTAAGTAATGAAAAATCGTTCGAACGATTAATATATTTCAAGAATTAAGTTAAAAGAATTGTTACAAAATCCTACAACCGAAGTTGAAACGTCGAAATTCTTTACACGTCGAATATCTCCATCTTATTAGGAATTGAAGGCGCAATATGAGGTGCACAACAACATTCGAGAAGAAGCTAGCAATAGCTTCGAGCAAGCCCTGAGAATAATTCCCTTATCGGACGAGATGTTGCAAAGGCAGTTCCATCGTGAGGTTCAAGATCGTTGGAGCGACGTCTCGCAGAAAATAAACGACATTCAAGAGCAAGTAACTCGAAACATTTCCTCCGAAGACATTTCGTCCAACGAGAAACTAAAACTCCTCGAGCGAGAACTAAACGAATTACGAATAACCGTCGATGGTTTTCACGGTGTTCTAAAGACGGAAGAAGAACTAGATCTATACATCGAACGTTTGACAGTCTTATTCGATAGGATCTGCTTGATCCAAGACGAGCTAGGTCGCCTAGGCTTGCTTCCCGTAGCAGAGAGCGAGAAGGTCGGTGTTCTACTGTCTTCGGCTCGCAGAATAGAGAGCCAAATTAGCGAAGAGTTAGACGCAGCACAGTTGCTGAGGGAAAGGCTTCAGGCGATCCAGCGTGGCCTTAGTCGCGTTAGAAAAGCCCATCAACGACAATCGTCTATATTGGATCAATGCGAGGGAAGCGAACAACAGGGAAGCGAAGTGGTCGCAGCTGCTGTGGATCGATGTCAAACTGTCGCCGACGAACTGGCGATTTTATGGCAGGATATCATGGGCCTCAGACAATTATTACACACTCTACCAACAGTAATGAGAGTCTCGGTATCGCCAGTCAGCGTCGAACGAGATATTTCCAACCTTCAAGACACTCATACAGACTTAGAAGCCAGATGTTCGCGATTGTTAACGTTGTTGAAGAACAGGCTCGCTTTATGGAGAAGATTCGAGAAACAGTTGGAGATGGTACAGCAATCGGTTCAAGAGGCTGACTACATGATGGAATTGTTAACCGTGCAAGGATCTGTCGATTATGAAAGACTACTGAAAGCTACCGAAAGGCTAGAGGTAAGTTTGAACTTTTATGTCGATCTTCCAAAGGTAATCGTACATTGTGTAAGTACGTTGTTCTTGGTCGGGTACCTACGTCACGCGAGCTAATTGTCGTTAATCAAGGAAGAATCCTAATCGAAACCGTGAGTCGATTCACGACCCCCGATGTAACGTTTCGAGGCATCCAAGATTTACAATAACACGCCCCCGGTGCTCGTATGCTCGAACATTCCTTGAAAGTCTCTCGCGCCTCGGAATGCGTTAAAACTTGCAGAAGTTTGAATAACTAACCGAATGGTATCGACCGGCCTGCTTTTGCGCGCCCTCGACACCTCCAATCGTTCGCAATTGAAGAAACTAGTATGTAACTCTACTGTATAGACAGTATTTCTATGAATATTCCAAAATAAGTTTCGCATAAAGGCTGGAAATCTAATATTGGAAACTTTGTTCATTGCAAGATATATACCTATGTAATCGAATTTTCGCCGATTACTATATGATACTTCCAAGAATAAGAAAAGAAGAAAATAAAAGATATTCTGGAAGGCGTAATAAATTACAATTAATTTCAGGTATGGAAGATTTAAA
Organism: Bombus pyrosoma; assembly: GCF_014825855.1. Taxonomy (NCBI): domain Eukaryota; kingdom Metazoa; phylum Arthropoda; class Insecta; order Hymenoptera; family Apidae; genus Bombus; species Bombus pyrosoma. The sequence goes on along the minus strand of NC_057770.1, from coordinate 3,879,171 downwards.
AGCTAAAGATAAAGTTACTTAAAATATATTTGCTACATAGATAGTCAATCTTCGAATATTCAAATATTCTCTCAACCGACTTTCAAATATTTCAAACGTAAAGCTTTTAAAAGTAAAGCGAGAATTCGCAAAAATTAAAATCCACTTACCCAACGCAGATTATCGATCGGTTGACGCTCTCGCTGTGCATCAAACTTCGAATATTCCATTTTTCAAATCTTCCAAATTATAGCAGACTCGAAATTAAAAACACGCGTTTCTAGAGACGAAAATGAAGTGATGTACGGAAGCATTTCGATCGATGCTCTCACCGGAAGACGCACTTTCCTCTGCGATAACCTTCGCCACGTGCGAGGAAAGCAGCGCGATTCACAGAGCGCGCAGGCGCGTAACAAGCCTGGGATCGGTGTTATCGGAGGTCGTGTATCAGTGACACGAGTTCCGTGGTCGCGGTCGTGTCGAGCGCGCGTATTTGAACGTTCTCGTTCCTTCGTACAGTGACTGGCGACATAAGTGACACGCGAGTGCATTTCTTCTTTCGTATTAAAAAATCTTTCTCATTATGGAGGTCCTCAAACATCAAACGCCACAATTTTGTTAACGTTCGCGGAATGAAACGTAAGAAATATTAAAAATGTGGCAACGCGAATCATGTGAGAAATTGGTGAAACGATCGATGCAAATGATCGTAAGAAACCGTCGAGCATACTTGTGCCCTGGACACGTCGAGTTGATTGAGCGGAAGTAAGCATTGAATATTGATAAAAATGCAAAGTATCCGAACAATTGAAACCCGAGGACGCATCGAACTCTTCTTCAACTTCGTTTCACTATTACGTTAGAATATGTAATGTAGAGTTTGACTATCGTTTTAAGACATACGGTTACTTTTTATTTATACGTTGTTAGTTCTTTGTTATTTATTTTTTTTTTTCGACATTTGATATTTTTGGAGATAAGGGTTGAACGTAACGGTGGGACGATAGAAGCGAACTCGTAATGTTTTGTCACTTCGTGGTGTCCCGTGTGTCGTAATCCTCTGTACAAACAAACCGAACCAGGTCGAAGAATGTATATACAAATATGCAAAAAACGGAGATGACTCGTTATAGAAGGAATATAATTAACAGCTGTGCTCGAAAGTCATTTTTAGTTTTGTTGAAACAAACGTTGTAATGCTTATGTTTCGTGTCTGAATAATTAGAAACAATTAGTCGCAGATAAAAGTCCGTTGACGATTAAACGGTAATCGGCAACAGGTCGGACCAAATGAATTGTCCTTGACGAAAAAACAGATATCGAGTCATCGCGAGTAAAATCCCTCATTTACATTTTTCATGTGCGACGGCGACGCGGCCTGAAATTCTTCCATTCCACGTGACATTATTTGAATTACAAAGAATAAAAGAAAATCAATTCAAGAAATAAAGAAGGACAAACGAAAAGAGCGAGATGTTTACAAAATTCAATTAAAATCTTTTTTATTATTTTTCTTACACTAGAATTGTGAATTACAATAGTCTAATTAGAAATTTTATTGAAAAACAATGAAAAGGGAAGAAGTATTTAATAGAAAGATTCAATGATTCTTTACTACTCCTTCTTTATACTTGAACATTGGAATCGATCGAACCTAAAATATTTACTCGCAATGTAAATTATAACTTTCACTTATCAAATATTCAAATATCAAAGAAGAAAGTGCGGTAATACTTCAAAACAACGTGAGAATAAAATTCTGCCCTTTGCAATGCTATAAGTAATAAACATGATGTGAATCATAATAATCGCGGTGCATGTCGAAGTAAAAATGAAGGAAACGAGCATGTAGCAGACGCTCGCTGATCCACATTGATATAATTATATACGAGGGATGACACAGACGAGTACGATGGCCAGGATGTATGACGCAGTGATACGGTATGTAAACTATGCCATGTGGAAAAGCACGGATTTACCTAGCTTGCAAAGGAATCGATGTTTACGATCTCAGTACGATAACGATTGTTTCCGATTAGGTTTGTCTTCCAAAATTTTTGCCACGAGTTTGCAAAATTCGAATACAACGACAACAAGCGACCGCACCCAAACGCGCATTTTTGACCTCCTGTTTGTTATTCCGCGTACGGTATACATATGGCTTTGTTTGCTATAGATGAGTCGTTTTAGATAAGATTCTCTTCCTTTTTCATTAGCTTTTTAATTGGGCAAGGGAATATTTCTGCAATAGCTCGGTTTGTTTGTTAATTATTTATACAGCGATTAATCTCGGGATGCTCGTACTACAAGAACAGATAATTATTATTAATATATTCACATATGAGAAAGGAGTTTTGCAAATTAACGATGCTGTGGTGTCGTAAAATATGACTCTTTATTCAATAATCTTCTCCGCTTAAAATTCGTATTTCTTTTAGATATTTTTTAATAAAAAATTGTTTTCTTCGCGTTTCAACACGACTACGTTTTCGTTATGCAATGTTCCTTCAATCGCTTTTATTTTTGACGCTCGGCTGATAACGTCATAAAACACTCGAGGAATTTTATTCTTGTCGGCTATATCATATAAAGCGGAAGCTCCAGGCCAGTCGCAACTTCCTGTTCCGTTAGTTATCGCAATACCGCGCCCACAAGAGCAGGCCGGTGCATTTTAGTAACTTCCGGCTCGCGAAAAATCGACCGATCAGCTTCGTTAAAATCGACAAGTACACCATCGGCTGCCATCGTGGCACTTGACGGCTTGAAATAGACACGAAGCGAGTCACGATTATCCGAATTAATGGCACGTTACACGAGTTTCGGGATGCTCTTTTCCTGTCACGAAATTCCATTTCATTTTTCAATTACAAAAAATATGCATATACCAGCTCCCAAGTAGAAACATACGACTTAAAATTATTTCAGGACAAAACGTTCTAAAGTAAAACTTTTTACGAGCGTTAAATTGGAACAAATATCCCTTCATTACAGTTTCATGCGATTTGTTCACGAAACTCATAGATTCTCAGCTAAATAAAACTTACGGTAATTTTACTTCACTTAAAGTATCAGTTTAAAATAAATTCCTCGTTGAACATGAAGCGAAGAAAATTATAGAATTGGCTGAACGAATTCGAAGAAAAAGTTGCCTGGTGTAAAACGAGGTTTCGCTAGAAATGCACTGGCGGCTATTCGATTTCCGCCAAAAGGTTTCGCCGGAAAACCGTCAGCCAGGTGAACGAACTCGAGTACACGACACAAAATTAGTCCAACCACGTTCTGACCGAATTCGAGCCACACAGGCTTCGAAACGTGCTCGTAGTCTCGTGACTCAAAATTATTTATAGCGCATATTTAAAGGAAATTGGCACGTGCATTCTTTGAGTAGCAACAACCACATACACATTGTTATGTACTCGAATATTATAACGATTCCAATGATATCCCACGATCGTGCGAATATCCCGCGCTCTGAATAGTATTCTTCGCGTTCGAGAAATACGAGCACTGGGGCAACCAGAATTTTCTAACGAGTTGAAACTTCTGTCGAACCGGCTTGAGCCTATAGAACTTACCTTCCTTAATTTAAATGCCCGATCTAGCGTTATTCCATTTTTCAAGGTATTTTATTTTGAGATATTAAAATATCTTCGTGTTTTCTATCTTTTAAGCGTCGTTATATCATATAGGTTGTTAGGATGTAATGATCAAATATTTGAAATTGAATTTTAAAAAGCACGGACGATGGAATGAAAATGATAAAACTTTGATCTTCTTCAGTTTTGAAATAGTAAATAGGACATATTAGTTAAAGAGGGTAAAATATTTCTAATGCAGTAAATTAGATAATTCCAACTATTTTCTTTGCAAATATCTCTTTATAAATATCCAAGAGACTAAAATATGCTAATAGAGGTAACTTTATGTGGACGAAGAGGATTAGGAAACGTGTTTGAAAGGCCTCTCGAGTTAATAGCTACGACGGTCGCAATTAACCAAGAGATCATAGAGCAATACATTCATCGTTCGATTAATCGTGTCAAGAAACAATGGAACAATATGCAAAGTCTCTTCCTGTATTTATTCTTCCTGTGCTCGAGGTTATATAATGACTTCACGATTCCACGCGGTGCAAAGGAATAAAACCGAACCTTCTCGTATCGATGTAAAATATCGCGGAACGTACGTCAAAGATAATTTTAATCGTTAGTAATATGCATGAAACGCGTGCAAAGTGTATTTTCCCTGCTTAGAATGTTTATCTTATATGGAGAACCCGTATACGATGAAATCACTAGCCGAACGCGGTTATCCTTGGTTACATCGTGATATATTAACATATGGAAATCGAAAATGGAGGTTGTCATAAGAAGAAGTAACGAGTAAGAGTCAACGAAGAGACAGTTAATCGTTCGTACAAAATCAATTAAAGTTTCATTGAACCCCAGAGGTCCGATAAAAGAAGCCTTTCTGCGCGAGTTCGCTTCTCTGATCCGTATAGCGAAACGCGGATAAACAAACCGATTAAAGGAACTCGACCAAATACGCTTGATCGTATTGTGTATCGCGCAATAAAAGAGGACACAGGAGTCCTATAATCCTTGGTAATTGATCTCCTATAGAAGATTGATTTTACCCATTAGGGAACTAAAATATTTCCAATTTTTATACATTCGAACCATTATTATATTATTGCATTTGTTTAAAATAGTTACATACAGAAATGCATATACTTTCTCTAAGTAAAAATCATTGAGCTAAGCAATGTTAGAATTTCACTGCACCGTTCTAATTACACTGAACTTCTTATCAAAGAAATCCATTAAATCTTTCGTCGACTTTTTGCAAGTTCCTCCGACAATGTCCGAATTCACGTCGGCAAGAGCACAGAAGAGGAAGAGAGACGGGACGCAAAAACTTGTGTATGCGTGGGTTGTGTACGAACGGAAATATTTTATCTTATTGCAGGGTCTGAGCGGTGATTTGGGCGCGCGAGAAGTTCTCATTGGCGAATTGCGAGAGGCTGCCGAACCTCTGCGGGAGGGTTGCGCTGCAGAGGTCCGCGAGAAGGTCGAAGCAGCGGTAAATGAGGCCGTACAAGCCTGGGAGGACACCAGGGCCGAATTAGATGCCCTTTGCACCAAGTATCAGCACGCGTGCAGATTGTGGCAGCAGTACAAAGACTCGAGTGCCGCTGTTAAGGCCTGGGTGGACACGCAGATGGACAGCGTCGCCAACCTGCCACCTGAAGAGGCCGTCAAACACATCAAGGTACGCGCGAACGCCTCTTTATTTACGAAATTTGCACAGCTGGTTAGTTAGTTTATTGATCGATTGGTCGGTTCACGCGTGATTGGCACATGCCTCGATTCATTTGAATTTTATGATACTTTGGATTTTATCTGAAAGGAGAGGAAACACGAGATACAGCGTTATCATGAAAATGAAAAATTGGAGCGTGAAGAGATTAAAAGAGAAAGAAAGAGAGTAGCTGAAAGTGGAAAGTTTCTCTAAGTCTATATTTAGCGTCCGAGTCATCGAATTTGGAATCGTAATTGGCTCAAACTGTCAGATAACACCACCGAAATTTTATGTAGTCTTTGTTGCGATTTCTAAACTGGGGATTCTATTGTCTTTCGAACGATTCAGAGAGTAAACTGTTTTTATCTCTGTGACTCATCGGCGGGCATCGGCTAATGAATTTTGCCGGTAACGCAAGTAACCACGAGGATTCAACTGGCAAGGTAAATGCGATAAAGTTAGCCGTATCTATCGTAATGTTGGATTAGGCCGTTAGACGAATACGAATGTAAAAAAAAAAAAACAGCCGGGCAAATGTTTGGACGCCTTCGACCGTCTTTATGGTTTTTTTTTCGTTTGAACGTTAGTAAACTAAACGGTAGAATCCTCGGTTTGCTTTCGTATATTATTACTTTAAAGGCTTGACAATTTATGCTGGCAGTGGCCATTAACGTTATCACGTCATATATCGATGACATAATATTTATCAACAAAACACGGTATCATTTGTACACACTGTCGAACAAGACAAACTATCTGTTGGGTCTAGATAAGCCGAAAATGTTGTATCTGCTAAAATTTGTTAACCTATCTTCACCCATCGACACTACGCTTCATAATTTTTTTCTGTTATCCTTCGTTTCGCTTATTATTCCGTTTCCCTTCGAATGATTAATAATTATTCTGACCGCACTTTAGCTACGAAAAGACATCTATTAATTATTTCTATTACTGTACCCAACCGAGTATTTATAGGTACCCGTTAGATACAAAAGTCGATACTGAACCTGGTATCTACTCTCGCTAAACACAAGATCAATAACCAAGCAATCATCTCATCCATTTAAAATCATAAAAAAGCATCTTCCCTCCACCGACAAAGTCGATATCTACCGTTTAGTACCACGAAACCGGGAACCATGACTCTACTCCTGCATCGCTCGTGAAAAAAAAAAAAAGACTCTTCAGACAAAGCGATAGCGCGACCAGAACGTCATCGTCCCTTGAATGGGAGCCTCGGGGTAGTGTCATCGTCCCCACCACGCCTAGTGCGGCACAACGGCACGTAGAAGGCACGATTCACCCTACGCAAGTGCGCCGAAACGTGGCTGCGAGGGTAGGTCGTTGAAATACGGGGCAACAGAGTCTCTCCCCACTCGAGTCTCAGGGTATGCGCATCGATCCCCGAAGAAGCGAGGACGCCAGTCTGGTCCAGAGCGTCGAGACGCTTGTTTCTTCACACATCTATTCTATAATCGTCGACGTGTCTCTGTGTGTGTTCACTATCCGTCTCGTTTCTCCGTGTATTATTATCGTTTCTTCAAGAGACCGACCGATAAGCGTACATCGCTCGTAAACACGTTTCGCAAGCATAGCAATTCGCGCGATTATGCGCGTACCATCGACGGTGGCCAAGAACCGTGTCCAGTTTCCGGCTAATCGAAAATTCGAACCGCATACCCGATGTCGCGACGACACGTGCCCGATTTGCTCCTTCTACCGTCGGCTTGTCCGTCCGCGGGTGGATTGTGCGTGACGTGCTGTGAAAAATAGGAACGATGAATAGTGACCTAAATTAAGAAGCATGTGCACACCCGAGGAGATAAAGGTACGATCGAATTGGGATTCTGCGATATCAAACGTGCCCGGCCTCGCTGAAGGACGGTTCTGCTCTCCTATAAATCTGTGCGGCTTATCGATCTTTTACGTCTTACCGTGTTTAGAGAATTTATATGGTGATACAGGTGGTTCGATTGATTAAATTTTACACAATCGTTTTAATTCTTATTCCTGTTTGATTAAAATGTACGTGATTTCGGCAATTTATATGACGATAGCATCGTTCTTATAGCGTTGGTTTCTATTGCATACTTGAATTTATACGTAGATTTTAGTTGGTTTTATTCGATTAGAATTTACACGACAATGATAGACGATGATAATGTATTGTATTCGTTACTTGAATTATATATATAGATATGTTGTTTCAGCATGATTCAATTATAGTATGCAGTCTATATCGACATCGATATATGACGTTCGTGGTTCGAGGCGTGGGATAATTTTGTGTTGGAACTGTGTAATCCGGCGCACGTGTGATGCAACGAACTGGAATAGAATTTCTGCGGAGTCTTCGTGCATGACACTGTGCGCTAATCTACTAAATTGTAGTTTGCATTCGACGTCCCTACTACTGTGACTATTCCTTATCAAAAGATGCAGTTATGTGGCTGTTATCGAGCGATCGTGTACCGTTATTCTTACGTTTTTGATATAGAAAAGGATACAGAAGAATCGCGAACGATACCGAAATAAAAAAATGCTTTCATAATCTGAGGAAGGTAACGCGCGAGACTGAATGCGCGTTTCGTTAACTTAAAATGCACGTAGGCAAAAATAAACCGAATGCGTACTGGAAACGCGATCGAAACGCATCTACTATTTCACGCATTTGTCATTGCAAGTCGATTTTTCTCCTTTTATTTCCCCACAATACCTTTCTTTTCTCTTATTCTCGTTTATTAATTCGAATCATTTATTCCTGCGCGCCCCATTCACGTATTCTCGTTCACACATGTCTGCGTGTTCATGGCTGCCATGAATTTCAAAAAGCATTCGCTCGCAGCTTGCTATCTCCGGTTTCGTTTCTCAAACAATAACACGCGTTTATTTCTAGCATACAGACAACTCCCCTATCTTTGACGCGTATTTAACAGGTTTCTGGAATCCTGCTGCGACCACGAAACTATCATAACAGCTCGATACTAAAACACTTTAATCACCGTGTTTGCAATTAGCGCTAACTCGTCGAGACAAATTTAGATAAAACCAGTACGGAAGTGTCGTTTTCTTTACACCATTTCCTTCACCGTGCCGATAAAAAAAATATAGAAAAGATCATTTGAAACTCGAACGAGATCATCGAACACTCAGAGCTGTTCCACTGAAACTGAAATGCATCTGTCAAATGTACGTATAACTCTACGACTATCTCTAGACGAGATGGATCTCGTGTCGTTTCATTGTGATACGTGATGCTTAAAAAATATCATCCGTACATCGATAAGTTTGCGAGATATCTTGTTTATAGAATCGCGTCAATGACATTGCGTTATGAGAGATTTCGTACGTGAATGTCAAAGGATTCGTAATGATAAATATAGAATATTTTAACCTTTTAAAAACACAAATTTTTTTCCTTTAACGCTTCCTATACACAAAATGACATTTGGCTGTGAATATTAAACGCGAGATGTTTCTTCTATAACGTTACACAAATCACATTACACCGTGTGGTATCACATCCAAGGATGCAAAGGGATTAGAAACTCTCCAAGCGTGGAATGTCACTACACTCTTAAAAACACATACAAACTTCGTTTAGTTTCCTTTTACATAATACATTTTACATGTTCAAACACGTGAGATATCTTAATAATAACGTCGAACAAGCAACAGTACTCTCTTGTCTACGGGTAAACAAGGGTTAATCATCCCTGAGGGGAGGAAACCTTGACTTTGATTTAAAGATTGTCGATCGAAACTAAATGTCAACCTAAGAGTGTTATTCACTTTTTGACAGATTTGCGAGGAAACGATGGCGGAACACAAGGAAAGGCTGGCGGAGCTTCAAGGGCTGGTGGCGCAGATCGCGTCGAACGTCGGTCTGGACGCGAGTGGACCGTTGAACTGCGAAGTGGAGGCACTCGGACAGCGTCTGGATGACATCCGTGAAACTTTGTCGTGTCTAGCGGATGCGGCAGACGCCCGTGCCCTCAACCAGGAGCTCACACGTGGCGATTTATGTCAGACGAAAAATTTCCTGGACTCGGTCCAACAGGCAAGTTGTTACGTAATCCCTTCGTGAAGCATTTATTTTTTTCGTGATATACTTCCTGCTTTAACTAAACGTTCTCTATCTTCTCCTTTTTTTTTTTACTCGTTTCATCCTTTGCTTCCTAGTTTCATGGCAGACTGCGAGGTAAATCTCACTTTGATTGCATAACGCGATCGATAGAGCGTAACGAGTGTTTTATTTTTACAATATGGCGATATCAGGAGGACCTTTCAAGCTCCTTTTTGCATAGAAAACGCTTTCAATCGGATCATGCATTAATTATAAATATAGATATCACATAATTTATTATTGGCAGAGATAAAGGTACTAAACATCGGAGGTCTATGAATAGAGAAATTGTAATAGCCAAGAAATCGAGAATCCGAATAAGGAGTTAACTCATCCTCCTCGATTAACGAGTTTGATGTGTTTCGAATCAAATATTTCATTAATTTTCAATTAAACGATTATTTACTTATTCACTTATTTGATTGTAAACCAAACGTGGAAATTATCTTAATGAAAAGTTATAAGAAAAATCGATGCATTCTTATTACACGAACTTGAAATATATCGGACACTTTCTCCTCCATCAAGTTCGAATAGATGAAGTTATACGTTACAATGTAGTTTAAGCATAGCTGCTGCGTGAATGTAAATGATCTAACGATGACAGGTTAAAGCTCTATTACCTCTCTGAATAATTCATGAAGTATTAGACGCTTTGAATTTATCTGTCGCTTCAAACGCGTTTGCAAGACAGATGAAAAGTTATGGGTCGAACGATAAATCTGGATTAAGCCGTGAAATTCCATTTATGCGGTTATCACTTTTCGGAATTTGGTCGGTATCCGAGATTTGTAAATATTTTGAACCCGTGGTATAGTTATCGGTGGAAAACGTCTTGACACGTGCGCCTAACATCGTACGGTGAGCGAGTGCGTGTTTATTTAAATTAGCGCCAGACGCTGCTAGGGACATAACTACTCTTCCTCAACGGAGGTCATTGTTCGATACAACGTTAGAATTCGAACAGAAATCGAATCGGACGGAATCTTATTGGAGAACGAGTATAAACACTTTCAACTTCCAGGCTGTTTCTTTTTCTTTTCCTTCCTAAGTACGTTGGTTGTAAGTGTGTAAGACGTTTTGCCGCAGTTTCCAATCAAATCTTCAAAACCAAATGAATATTTCAAATCTTCGAGACGATGAAAAATTTGCAAGTCTGAAAAGTCTGTCGACATTTGAAATTTAAAAAGTCTGCAAGAGTTTCCAACTATGGCGGTTAATTAAGGTTTCAAATTCATAAAATGCGGAAAAATTTGAAATTTAAGATCAAAGCGAAAGATTGAATTATGCCGAAGCGATAGACTTGATATAACGAATAACAGTTAATTTGGGATCAATGGATCGCGCAGAAAGTGAATCAGCGCATCGCGGCGCGCCGTCTGAATTCCACAGGGGCGCGTTTCTGAGAAGCGAGCTTTCTAAAGTAGTAAGCTTCGTACTCGTTGAAGAACAGCATATGCTCTTCTTATGCTGGCCTTCGGAGATTCGCATAGAAGTACAAGATACCGCGTGCAAGCGAAACCATATAAATTCCACTTTCTTCCACGCGTAGTAAAACTATTTATCTCGTGGTAACCAATAGAAGAAATGATAAATATCGATTTTTTTCTTCGTTTAATCCTCCGACGTAACATTTTACGGCAATCTAACCGTCGATGTTTCAAGTGGCTCGAAAATACACTTGAGCGCACTGGTTACAAAATATATTGCTGATGGCTATTTTTATTATCGTACAAGGCTAACCTAATAGATAGAGGAAGCGAGTTCCCGAACGAACCTTGGCCGATTCTGCTGTGTCTCGAGTAATTTGAATTCGCTTGGAATTTTTTGAAAGGAACCCACGAATCGCAACTGCGGCTGCCTGTCAAGGTGATTCCTCTGGCTGCGTCAATGGAGTATATCGTTGTATACGCGTCCGTCAGTTTCCGGCGTGCTATCGGGTGCTTGGCACAGGCCTCGATCATTATACCTCGCACGCGCGTTTATATTTTAATCGCCGTAGTTCCGAAACACTTTGTTGTGTCAAGGCCGAAGGGCTTGAGCCCGGGGTGGCAATTACATCAGTCACGAAATCCGCAACAGCTGAATCCGGACGTGCACCCTCTCGACGCGAAACTTTTGCCGCTAACGTACAGGGAGTATGCGACTTCGATTGTGTTTCCGATCGAATTTCACTGTGGATAGTTTATACTGATTCTTCGTTTGTCGGTGGAAATTCCCAAGGGCACGAGGAAATAGTGCCGGGAAAGCGGTATCGGAAAATAGCAAGCAACGAAGCGAAGCACACTTGAGATAGGCAGGGAGATCGTCTTATACCGGAAAGACTCCTTTTTTGATCAGTTTCGCTTAGACTTACGGAATTTCATGTATTGAAGGCAGATTTATTTTTTCCTATGCTAATTATCTTTTGCTAAGTATCCGAATAAAGGTTAAAGTTATTGCTTATTGCTTTTTAGCAAATACATGGTTGCAAAGAAGCTAAATATTAGGAAGTTTTAGCTTCTGCTACGTTAGTTATTCTTTGTCTAAGATAAATCAATTATTTGGTATTCAAAGAAAAGAATCTTTATCCGAAATAAATCTCTTATTTGAAATGACCACGTGTTTAACAAGATTTATTATTTTTTTGCAGAGCCTCACCTCGGTGAGCCAAGGCGAGTCGAAGGAACAGTTGAAGCTCCTCCGTAACCATCTTCTCGCGCTCACGTGCACGGAACCACAGCTACAGTCGATCAAAGAACGCACTCTGGAGGTGTCGACGCAGGAACTATCCGTAGTCGAGGTACTGCAACGATGGCAGAACGTGTTCAGAGAAACCTTCCAACAGTATCACCGTTTATCGGCTCATCTAGTCAAAACGCAGGATGGTGCGACTGCCCTGAAACTCTGGCAGGAGTATCTGTCCGACGTGCAAGATTTCCTATCTAACGACGTGTCCGGGGACTACAACGGTTTATCGAAACACAGAAACATGTGCGAGGTGCATCGAAATCTCCTGACCGACCAACAGAATCTCATTCTCACCGTTCGATCGGAAGAGGGCAGTAACTTATCGACAACGGAACAATTCAACATCCTGACGAATTTGCACAATGAAACGTTGGCTACAATTATGGAAAGACACGCGGCGGTGCGTGACAGATTGGATGCGTGGGACAGGTACAAATCGGACCAAACTAAATTGCTGTCCTGGCTAAAGGAAATAGAAAGAGAACGAAGCCAGTTACACCTTCGATTCATCCAATTACAAAGGCTAAACGAAATTCTTCAGAGGATACAGGCACTGCTGGATAAAATAGAGCAAGGCAAATCTCAATTGGAGTCTCTGCAAGAACAACAAGAAACTTTGCTCGTGAACTGTGACCAGACACTAGCCATGTCCATTCGAATGGAACTTGCAGCTCACGCTCAAAGGATCGCCAATCTTAGTTCCAGTCTCGAAATCTGGAGAGACTACATACCGAGGATACAAAAATTGTATGCAGAATACGAAGAACAGGCGAAGCACGTCACGACAACGTTTTATGAAATTGGTCAAACTCTCAGCACAGCGTTCCACGCGAGGCCTGCCAGTTTGTCGAATACCAAGCAGCAGCTGGAATCTATTCAACAACTGCAAAACAGACTAGCTGGCATGACCACGGATTTAGAGTCGCTGTGTGTAATCACAGAACAGCTGAGGGAGTGTCTGAGTCCCATCGATATGAAATCGTTGAATCAACAACAGGCGCTTCTTCGGTTGCAGCACGGAGACCTCGAACACCAGACCGCGTTGCTTATTTGTAGGTTGGACGAACGTTGCGACCTTTACGATCGTTGGAAGGATAGATCGGCCAGGTTACTTACATGGATAGACGAGACTGAGATCAGAATTCAAGACTGTGACACAATGGCGCCAAACGAACCTCAGGAGACCCTGAAGAGACTGGAGTGTGATCTGCAAGCGGATATCGCGTTGAAACAGCTAGAACGTTTGTGGATACAGAACACTGGTCAGGATCTGATAGAGGTAGCCGAGGAAGAGGAAAGCGAAAGGCTACAGCGAACTCTAAATGAAGTGAACGAGAGATGGGAACGGTTGCTGGCTATGGGCAAATCTAGAGCCAGTAAATTGGTTGATTTGATGAGAACTATGGATACGTTGGAGAAGAGGATAAGCGAGTTAAGGAGCTGGTTGGCCAGCGTGGAGTCTCAATTATCAGAGACGTTCGTGATCGAGGAGATCACTCAGAACTGCATCGACAAGAAGCTCGACGATCACGAACATCTTCAGAAGACGATCGAGGCAGAAAGCGGAAACATCGGCGAAGTGTTGAATCTTTGCGAAATTCTGTTGAGCGACTGCGATGCCTGGAAGACTTCCTTCAACACGGACGCGATAAAGAATGGAATGGAAGGCTTGGAGCGTAGGTGGACAGCGACCTGCGTGAAATCTGCAGAGAGGAAAGGGAAGATCATTCTCGCATGGAAAATTCTTCAAGAACTGGAGAAGATCAGAGCGGAACACGAGGACTGGCTCGAAGAAATCGACGTGGCCCTTTCAGAATTGGAGAACAACCTGGATGAAGTTTCCAAGGAAGAATCGAAGAAAGCCATTGAGAAAACCAGAGGCATCTTCGATGATATAGAGGCGCACGAATCGGTGATCAAGATAATCGAACAAAACTTTAGTCGTTTAGCTAGGACAGGTCTGGAACCAGATAATCTAAAGTCGCTTATCAGCGAGACTAGACGGCTTATCGATAAGTGGCAAACGTTGAAACCTCGAACGAACGCTATTTTACTGGCGCTCCAACAGGGACAGAAGAATTATCGAGATTTCATCACGGTGCACGGCGCGGCGGTCGTCGGATTAACGCAAGTCGACGTTCGACTGACCACGACGCAACATTTAGCTACGTTTGAACAAAAGTCCTCGACACGTCGAAGACTACAACAGTTGAACGAGATCGAAGAAGAGCTTCGTACGCAGAACCTCACATTGCAGAAAGCGGATGAGTTGGCGTTGAAGGTTATGCAAGAATGTCATCCGAATGACGTGGCAACTATCCAAGAGCTGGTGGACGAGTATCAGCTGCTATGGAAAGACATAAAGAAGAGAGTGTCTTCGTTGAGAGCGGAAATCGAGGGACAAGAGAAGTTGGAAGTTGACGAAGCTGTGCAGGTGGAGACGTTGAAATTCGAACAGGACACTGCTGTTCAAGTGGACACTTTGCCGAGGATAGTGAGAATGACGTCTAGCGATGCCTATCTGATAGAATTGGAAGCTGCTCTGATTGAGTGCAACCATGCTTTGGATACGCTGGAAATAGCAGTTAGGCCGGATCCTGTCGCTGGACCAGGATTGAACACAGCTGCTAAGAATATCGTAAGTTTGGATATTATTCGAGTGCTGTAATAGATAGTATAATAAATATCTATTGATATTCATTGAATAATTTAGAACAAAGTATTTCAAACGAAAGTTCAGTGACGTTGAGTGAAGAATCTATTGATTATTGGCAAATTTGAAATTATTGCCATTTAAAAAATACAAGATGACTCCAGTTTCTTATGTATGAAAGATTCCAAAAGCTTTTCTACGCTGATAAACGCTTAATATTAATAAATTTCGTTTGAAATATTTTTTTATTAATTGTTAAAACTAGAATCTAAACATCATGGCAATTGATTCATGCTATGTCTATGTAATTGTTGAAATATCACGTTTGAAATATCTTTTATTTAACAGAGTAAACTAATTGGAAGCTGTCAATCGTCGATCGAATTGGTTCGTCACTTGCACGGTTTGCTCATTGAGGATGGAAAATTAAACGCGCAGGTTGCCAAGGCGAACGAAGTAGCGGCGTTGACGAACAGATACGAAAATCTGTTAATCCTGGCGAGAACACGAGAACAACAAATCAGAGAACTCAGGTAGGATCATTTACCTTAACACGTATAATCAACTACCTAATTACTGTTGCTATAATAGATATTATCATTAGACGTTATTGTACCTGTTTCAACAAAACCAATTGAATGTTAAACCAGAAATTTTTCGCGCACAGGTCACCTAACTCTGACGTTTACACCTTTCCCTGTGATCAGTGAGTGTTCCCATTTCGCACTAACAGTTTCTCATTAACAGTTGTTAACGATCTCCGCTCATTCCATACCTGTTTTTCTCGTAGTAAACTCTGAACATTAGCATGCCAAAAAAGTTCACTTTCCAAAAATTTCGTCTAATCATAAGAAATTTCATAATCATAAGAAATCACATGAAATTTTGTATATTACAGCGATAATGGTAGATTAACCTGTCCCTTATGTTCGCGCCGTAACTGGGCTCAATTGGAGAACGATCTCTGGAGATTAGAAAAATGGCTGGAATTCGCAGAAGGCACGCAAAGTGAACAACATTCGCCACCAAGCAACATAGAACAATTGGAGGATGTCATACAAAATCACAGAGAATTTGTACTCGATTTGGACAGTCATAAGAGTATTCTAGTCAGTCTGAACACTGTCGGCGCTCATTTAGCCGATCACACGGAGGAACTGTGTCGAGCGATGCAACTCAGAGACAGATTAACCGTCGCAAACACGAGATGGGAGAAGGTGTGCAACGTGACAACACATTGGGAGGAACAACTGCAAGTTGCGTTGATGTCGAACCAGCAATTCCATTGTATTATAGAGGAACTGCTTACCTGGTTGGAGAAAACGGAAATTAGTATACGAGCCAGCGAACCGGTCGACTTGACCGAGTCACCGGAAATTATGACCGCCAAGTACAATAAATTCAGGTATGTTTTAAGAGTGTTACATTCCAATACCTGTAAAAGATTACATAACTGTAAGATGGTACATATAGTAAATGGATAAAAAGTAGTAAATAACACACCTAAATTTTGTCATGTTCCTTTCATTTTTCAGATTTTCTTTCCTTCGTATTATGACTTCGTATTATTATCTTTATTTACAATTGTTCCAGCATCTACTAAATTAATCAGACAACAGAACAAATATTTCGCGTATTCTATCCGAGAAGAGACTGCAGTTAAAACAAAATCTTTTTCTTTTCAGAGAACTGAGGAGCGATCTGGAGCGGTGCGAGCCCCGAGTTCTGTCGCTTCAAGAGTCGGCTAATCAATTACTAGACGAGAAAGGCGAAACCAGAGCACGCCTACAGGAATTGCGACTCAGATTGCAGTCCCTTCGCCGACTGACTGGTATATACGCCTTGAAATTAGGGGCAGCTTTAGGAATGGATCCACGAGATATTGGACTCGCAGCCACAACTTCTTCTCTCGCGTCCCTCTCTCACGATGTAAGCTTCGTCTTGTATCTTTCTCACCTTCCTTAATTGAATATTCGAAACGAAACAAAGTCCTTACTATAGAAGACTATTGATATTTAATTTCTGTAAAAACGAAGTAGCTTGTTAAAAAAATTTCCAGGGAACGTCGATGCTCTGAGGCTACTTGCTGGAACTCGATGGTTCTCGCTTCTTAAATGTTAGACCTCAGTGTAGCTATATGTGCACTTACGTCGTAGGATCACGTTAATCGATACTTGAAACACGGGACACGGATTGCAATAAAGATCCAACGAATATCGAATACGAAATGATAGAACCATCTGAAACAGTTCTATGAATAGTTTATGTATGAAAGCATCGTTGATGATGTCTTTCATATCTTTTCCGATTGGATAAAAATAGATGTGACGAAAGAATGGAACATGATTCTACGTTTTTCTCCTCGTACTTCATTTTAATTCGCAGTTTGTATTTTACACGATGAAGACTGTCAATGATATTTATCGTGTAAGATATACAAGTCGAATTAAAATAGATATCCTAAAATTACGTAAGGTTGTTCCTGGTTGGAATTTTATTATTCCATGTCCCGTGACAGTAGTATTCACACGCACAGTACCTTATTGTTTGTGTTTTCTCTTTTACTGTATTGTAGCTACTCGACGAAGCTGCCTCTGGAACCGCTCAGCCCCACGACGCACCTGGCACAAAGTATGTTTTCTTCATTTTCTGTTTGAAATTCTGAGCTGTGTTCTCCAACATGATTTCTATGCATTTACATGTAGAAATGCACATAATCATAAAGTTACCTCAATATCTCGACATCGAACAGAAAACTTGGAGAACGTAAGCTCAGACAGATTTAACTTCCAATACTATTCGTGGCTGAAAAGATGACTTGCGATCTTTTATGCTTCCCTTTTAATCTATAAACGTAAATGACATAGACGACACTATCTCAATGACAAAAATACGAGTACGCTATTTTTAAGATTACGCTATAAATCAATGAAATCTGCATCGCTTTAACTAGCCGACTCTTCAGCCACGAACGATGGTCTGTTCAAATAAAGTATCATTTCCAAAACTCACGATTGAAATCGTAATAAATATGAAATAAACGCGCGTGTTCCAGTGGTGACAATGGCGAACGTACGGTATTATCTCGGGGATACCGTTTCCTGGGCCGAGTATTGCGAGTATCCTTGCCGATCCAGGCGCTGATGCTGCTGCTCCTCGGCGTCGCCTCGTTGGTACCATCCGCCGAAGAAGACTACAACTGCATGCTGTCGAACAACCTCGCCAGAAGCTTCACGCCAATGGTCGTCTATCCGAACGGGCCACCTCCTATCTAATGATAAAGAAACCTAATCTCGGACGCACCGATTTCGTAGGGCCCAGAAGAATGTTCAACCGAAATATTCAAAGAAGTCGCGGGAAGCGGAAACGCGAGATCGCGCACGATCTGCGTACATATGTACCTACTTAACTAGTCTGTCATATGGCGATCCATTGATGCAATCGATAAGAGAGATCAATAATAGATCTGTTATTTTTTTTTTTCGTATGTCAAAATTCTCCTCGAAATGGTCGCACGTTTAAGCAGAACTATAACGTTCGACTATCTTGATGAGAAAGAAGAAAAAAATGGTCAGACGCATTCTTCTATAGACGATGAGTTTACACGTAATAGAGTAATCTAGACTGAAAAGTCTCATGTTGGGATATACTAAACTGAAATCGAAATTTCTTGGCCTTAAATCTAGTTGGATTAAAGCAGGTACGGCGCCTTTGATCTGACCACGTCCCAATGAAAGACTACGTTTAAAGACAGTACGAGCAACGATGCTTGCTATTCGAAAATTTAATGAATAATTCAGTTGTTCTTTCGTTGGATCTTTTTATTTGCTCTTAATATAAAATTCGATGATTTTCATTCGTTTATTCATCGTTGGTATTAAAGGTACAAATTTGTATATTCTCCGTTTGTATAAAATTTGTAATATAATTGGACCTTCTCGTAGACAAACTTTAAATAGAAAATTGTAATTTTTTTAAAACTTGATTTCCATCTCTCGCTACTAAAATTGTATAGATTATATTGAAGTAATACTTACGTTAAATACTATTTAACATATTGATGTCGACATACGTTAAAAATGTTACTTAACGAATATATTCCATGATAGCGTGATATTACATACAATACCAGTTCGACTTTATTTTTTATACGTTGCATTTATAACTCGAAGGAAAGTAGGCAAAGAGCGAAGCTCGATTTTGTATATCGAGAACGAAACGTCCACTGACCGATATTTCAGAGCGTGATCGCGATTAACGCGATTAGTCATTGGTGCTAGTTCGACCGCTATAGAGAGAAACATAATAATTAATTATAATATATTATTATCATCGAGGTGTTTTCGAATTGTTCTCCTTTCCGTTCATTTTTCTACGATTTCTTAGGGTAAACAATGGATAAGGGAAAAAGCGAAGAAGGGAAGGATAGAATAAAAAGAAAAATGAAAAAAAGAAAGACACAGACGTATCGCATAATAATCGAAAACGCATAATGAAATTACCGACGACATCTCGGACGAGGTGCATCTTTTCCGAACGAGAACGACACAATTTTGGATACGCACAAAAGGATCATGAGTTTATTATTCGAGGTACAAAATAAGAGAACGACTGTATTTAACGGCCCGCTAGTTTCGCTTCCTAATTTATCGATATCTTGCTTGCTGCGCGACCGAGCTTTGTTATGTATTTTTATAAGGACAGAGCTTTCCGAAGACGGTGTACATCTGTCGATGTAATATAATTATAATAAATTAAAACCTATAGAGCCTTCATTTCTTTCCTCCTTCTTTTACAAACACTATTTATCTTCCGATGGGGTTAATCCATTTTCAATGTCTAGAAAGAATTCTATGTTTGTTAACCGTATACTATACAATTTTCCGCATTCGCGAATAAAGCTTGCGAGGGAATTTATTATAGTGAAAAATTATTTAACGATGGACATCTAATATTTGTATTCTCGCTTACCATGCAACTACACACATGACGTATATACGTAAGATTGTCATCGAATGCGTAAAATTAACATCGATCGAGAGTTTGTCAAATCGAAAACATCGTCAACTTATAAAGAAACCATTGCAAATACCGCAGGGATGCTATTATCCATAGATGAAGACGTTGTATACATCAATGCTTCTTCTTTGAAATCACGGTCAATGAATAATTCCAAAAAAAAAAGAAAAATAAAATAAAAAGGAAGAGAAAATGAAGAGAGGAACCAATAATAATAGCCATTCGTTCCTGTAAAGAATTAATTTCTGCTCGAAAGAAGGAATAAAGTCATGTGCTTCGTGATTCATTAATGATTACATGATATTTATAACACGCATTTATTAACACTTCGATTATCACCTGACTCACCTTGAACCAGCGACGAGTCTAAGTAACAGAGCAAACATTCGCGATCACGTGTATCCTTCGCGTGAATTCAAGTGCAGTTTGTTCGAAGGCATCGCGGTAATTAACAATGATCCCTGGGATGCAATTATCACGATTGAAAGAAAGCGCGAGTCTCGCGGGCGCCACAATTAACTTTATCAGTGGCGCCTGAAGAAGCGCCGTTAAAAGGAGCATAAATTGGAATATGAGCTCCGCTTAAGTCTGGTGTTGACGCTCCGCGTTAACTACCCTGCAAGTTCATTATACTCAAGACGCGTTTATACTGCAACAGAAATGGCTCAATCGTTTCGCAATGTCGTACAAATTTTTCTCTTCCAACGATAAGTAAAACACGCAACGTTATAGTAGTTTGAAAATTCCTTCTTTCCGCCATTAACTTTCGAAAATTGTTCAAGGCGATCTAGTCAAGTGACGTATTCGCGAGGCATTTATGATTTAAGGATCGAGTAGACTACGTACGCTCGCTTAAAATAGTTGCCGTCTGTAAAAATTATTCCATATTTTCTCCATCGCGATTATGTATAGAAATAAGTCGATCTTAATCTTACTGGGCATCTTATGCATACATACTTCGATCATTTGCAATCGCTCAAGTTAATGACACTTTTGCTTAGTCGCAAGGGTAGAAGAACTAAGATGTCTAATGTTTTGTACCATTTAAAGAAATAAATTATATACCGTGAATGATTTCCTTTAAACATTGACACCCTCGTACAAGAAGAAAAGCTTCTTTATACGCTATCGATCACAGGTTTGGTTATACTTATTACTAAGACAAATATTCTTGAATAATTACTAATTTCAATTCCTTATTTTTCACTTATTTTATATATATATAAATATAAGAAAAAGGTGACAAAATAAATTAATAATTGGAATATCTCGTAAAGTAAATTGTATCCTTATGACTATTTTGGACAATTTTGTCATTCTTCATACTAATTTCTCTATCTCTCCTGTTTGCATACGTACCAACGTATGCCTGTGTGTTATAACAAGTCGGAGTCGAGATCGAGATAATTCTCGCTAGTCGCATATCTGCATCTCAGGATCAATCTAATGAAGTCTATCCGCAGCTGCGTCGAATGCTGACAGGCTCGGGAGAGAGAGAAAAATGCAAAAAACTGGACAGCATTTTGCGAACACTATCATTCAGGTCGTGTCCAGTGATAACGAAGGCGACGGCACTTTTAGTGTTGACGGAACGTTAGTTTACGTAAGAAGACTTTTACACTTAGCTTACTTATCATTATACGACAAACGAACAGAAGCGGTTCAATCGTCGCATCCTCTGAGTCGTTTTAATCTTTGGTCATCAGGTAGAAGAAACAATTGGCTAGGTATGTCGAATTTGGATGGAAGAAAAACAAAAAGCTTGAACAACATCCCCGAAGTGTTCAAACGGCGCGATCATGACGAGTCGAAGGTTTTGTGGAAAGTTTTATCGAAAGTTTCCTTGGAAAACGTAGCCAGCGAACGATTTAAGACTTTAAATGCGAGAGGAGAGGACGCTTCTCCTTTTACTGTTCCAAAGCTCGAAGTCATAAAGCAAAGTGACAACGATGAATCGAGTAATACCGAGGATGAAGCGAACGAAGAGAAAGGATTAAAAAAGCCAGAAGTGCCGAAATTGGACGCCGAGGATCAAATAAAAAATACTTTTAAGGTAACTCCTTCTTACATCTTCTGATTCCTGTCAGATTTTCTTATTTCATTCCTTTCCGGTCAGCTCGATTTTTCAAATATAAGTTTGAAGAGACAGAAACGGATCCTATCGATAATTGACAGTTCTCTGTCGCTCATTCTAATTACTCCGATGACCATCAGTTTTTGGAGAGGGACGTGGACCTTGATGGATATCTATGCTGATATGTAAGTTTATTTATGCTCCGTCTAGACATACTTATTAACTATTGCGGTGATAAACGATGCGAAAAATCTATGAATAGATCGGAAGAACTATTAGTAATTTTTGTCAATTAAAACGATTCGTTGTAATAGTCTAAATCACGCGGAAATAAAATTGAAAGAAAAATTACAATAAAATACACGTATAGAATTATGATTTTGAAATGTTCTAAGGTTCCCGGAATTGTTCACGTTCCTCTTGGGTATTCTAATACACACATGTTTTGCAATTATGAGGAATTTCCTGCATGATCGTGTGCTCGATATATCAAAAAGGAAAACTTTCCTGAATAAAACCTATTGCAAGATCATCCAAATTTTATACACATACGTCTTCGGTATTTCCTGCAATATGCACTGGAGGGGTGCTTGGATTATTTTCGACCACTTCTTCATTTACAATATTTGGTGAGATCGGTAACTCGTATTTTATTTTAAAAGATAATTCTGAAAATCGCGTTCCGCGGATCAATCTCTCAAATAGATAAAAATTAATTAATCAATAAAAGATAACAACGGAGACAAAGATGCGTTAATAAAAAGAACAACATTATACACTTTAGATCTGTGCAGAAAAGGATAAAATAATTTATTTACATTTTAGAGGATCACATGGAGCACCTTATCACTAGCAAGTAGCTGGGATATATTGAGACGGGACAAAAATAGTCTGTTAATTGTGTTTGATACTTTCATTTCCTATGCTAATCTTTATGTTCATCATGAACGCTTTTAAAGATAGTGAGCGTCTCGTGCAAGTAGAAATATGATGATAAAGAGTAATGCCTCAAAACTGACGTTAAAGCATTAACGACAGCATGCCAATTTTCCAGATATAATTAATCGAAGCTATATTGTAACTTCTAATTGTTACGACTTATTTCTAAACCGTAACCATTTAATCCAACTGACTAGATTGTCCCAAAAATTATTTCTAGCTCTTATTACTACAAAATGGTTCATACGTAATTCAATAAAATAATATAAAATAAAAGATCTTGTACATCTGTTATTTTCTTATAAAACGAAACTAACTTTTGGGACAACCTAGTATTTTTACAATAAAGTAATATTCCTGATTTCTTTCTATATTAATATTCGTTAATTTTATCAATTTCCTTTAGGGTAACTGTAACCGCTACTTTGGCGCCAATGATAATTTTGGCGATCTTTCGATCAATTCGTAATGTTATAGCCATCCCTTCGGTGATCAACGTCGACATACTCGCCTTCGTCTTTCGTTTTCCAACGAGGTATAAGCTGGTAAGTTAATTAAAAATATATTTAAATTGTAGAATTATTGATATATTTCGTGATAGGATACACGAAAGATCTAGCAATCGTTACATGTGTACAAAGAAAATAAAAAAGATTGTAATAGATGACCAGTTATGTAAATAAAAATCTTGATGGGGAATCCGAATTGCAGAGATTTCACGATTTTTCTTGGCACTTTGAGAAATATTTCAATCGCTGTTAGATACGGATATCAGTGCGAAAGTCGATGAGAAAAATAAATGTTCATCAAGAGTTCTATTTCACAGATTGTGTATCTCCTCACGAGAGGAGACCTTATCAATTGGTAAAGTGATCGAACAAAATCTACGATGCCGTATCACTTAAGTATCGCAATCGATTGTCAAACGGTTCTAAAGCCGAATTTTCATTGGGAATATTCCGTGAATATCATTCGTACGATAAGATTCATGAATTGTAAGAATTACAAAAACACATATGAATAAAACACGTATTTTAATTATTCAAATGTATAAGATGTGTTTGATTATTATATTAACGATGATAAATGATCTGATCTGATTCGATTCGATTATCTACTGACCAATCATATAACGATACAGAAAAATAAATCATGATAATACGAAAATTACTATCAAAAAAATTGTCCCACTTATCGGGTTTGTAGTAAGCTTTGTATCACAACGTACAAACTTTTAATATGGCGAAAGAAAGCTATTATTGGACTATAAGAGTTATCATGTTATCTGACAGGTACGTTATCTATTCATTGACGCCTCTGAATCGTGAAAATCGTGTACATCGTCGTAGAACGAAAGAATTGCAACAAAGAATCTCACAGGCTTGAAATGGAGGAGTAAGACTTGTAGCAAAAGAGGTAAAATATTATCAGCATGAAAGCTATTAAATACCGTCGGCTAATGTTCCCGTCCAATTAACTTTAAACTGATATTTTACAACTTAACTAAACCCGAAGAGCAACGTTGGCTTTAACGTTAGATCCTGATCGAGGATATTGACAATATATATTATAAATATATGTATTGATAGTCTGAGAGCACCCATAGCCATTTTTCACAAAACAAAAGAAGAAACAGGAATCAATTAACAGTTTGAAGAACAATATTCTTATGTGTTACGTTCCAAGAGAAAATATAATTCTATCCATTGGATGAAACAAGAGAAAAAATAAAATAAGGCAAAGAACAAGAGCAATTTAAAAAATAAGGATCTTACTTGTGCAATGATCATTAAGAGTACGACGATCCTAACGTATCTCTGTGATTCACAATGACGGATTCAATATACAGAGTCGTAGGTGCCCGAGATCCGAATGGACGCTGGAATATTTTTTTCTCTACGTTCAACAAAAGGCTGTCACGAAGGAAAAAAAAAAGAATATGACAGGTCAAGGTAGATGGTCGTAATCCAAGCTTGATTGGTGTACAAAAAGGTGCCGATTAGCGATGCGTTCGACAAAAGCCCGATGAAACTGGCAGACAGGAAACGCCACTCAAAAAAATGAGGCTTCAAGGTGGTTCAGGCCTCTTCTCTTCGGCTACTATCTTGTTTCTTATCAGTTAACACCGGGTTTCCCGGATTTGTTAATTAGCGCCTGACTGTCGCGTATACGTCGATCACGATTTACGTGACTGCCATACTGTAGGCTGATAAAGTACACCGGTTCAGGTTCAATTAAAATTTCCTCCTTGCTACCAGTCCGCGATATCGTCTGATGACACTAACAGCCGCTAATTGCCGTTCAAGATACTTGGTCGAGGGATAAACATGTATACGAAATGTTTCAGTAAAGCGTTATTAATAATTATGAATAGAAGGCGGGTAAAGTGAGACGATCTTAAGTCGATGTTTAAATCGAATGTCATTTGATTTAAAAAATCATAAATGATCTTCAAATCATGTAGAAAAAAGGAAGAAGACTGGTTGAGGTGCTCTCAATTTATCTCATAATGGAGTGTACTCGTGTCTGCATAGGGAGAGTCATTAAGCAGCTCATGTACTTGACAAACGAATACTAAATTGGACTCAGACGGTGATCAGGCCAGAATAAACGAACTTTCTCATTTTTCATTTAAAAAACACCATTTTCAAACGTATGAAAGTCTGGGGAGCAACTGAAGAAACATCATCGTTAATAATTACGAAAACGTAGTTTCTTATACGCTATTTTTAACATTTCTTTTGCATTTTGATCGCAGATTAGGATCGAACGTAGTCACAATGCAAGGGATGATCTATGATATCCTATATCACGTGATCTCGCAGAATATGAATAGTTGGACAATTACAGTCGATACATTTATTTATGTTGAATGCATGATTTCCAAAGTAACGCAGGATGAAATCTGTGATTACAAGATATTTGATACTATACAAGGTATTTAGTACCATACTTTTTCACCTTTACGTTATTTTTTACATTTTCATAATCATTCTTCCCACTGGGGGACCTTGGAAAGGAAACGATGCCTTTGAACTTTCTTAGAACTGGTCGATGGTGGGTGTCGAAAGCTCGTACCCGCGTTCGTTCATCAAGCGTGCACGTAGCTTTAGCGACCTATGGGTGGGGGGTTGTGAGAGAGATCGAGGAAGGAAGGGAAGAGAGCAGAGCAGAGCACCGTACTATTCTCTATGCCATGGCCCGTGTGACGAAGCTGTTCATGATAATGCGATAGTGTTGGTCTGTGCTTAGCACTTGATAAAAGATAGCGGTGACTGAACAGATGTCAGTACTCACCCGCAGCCCGACCTGTCGGTTGACGGTCTCACGTATCTCGCCCCGTGTGCATCCGTGCATCGTCCACGGCCAAGTATTACGCTCTTGCGATTGCGATCCTCGAGAAAGTGAACGATAACACGAAAGCCTGGAGACGCAAGCGAGACGTTTTACGCGAACGAGATTGTGGATAATCGAGAATATTGCCAAAATTATCGTTTCTTTTTTATCAGTTACGATAGGCATCGATCCTGGAATAGACCAGGTGCGTTTCTGTGCGATGTCAAAGTTTCCGGCAGTCTGAAAATGTCAAGAGGAAACTACGACATTTATTTCGACTTTGTATCTACTGTTCGAGAAAATTGTTCCCTAGAGAATTTCGTGCAAGCAACAAACGAAGCTTCTTCGATAGGATGATCACTGCGATCCAGAGACAGTATTACTTTAAGAAGATCCGCTGCAAAGCTTGATCGTCAAGCCGGAAATCGTCCAGCAGAATCTCGACTAACCTCGAATACTCGTGTAGTTAGAAGCAATAATGCGGAGTTATGGCTAAGATACTCGACTCGACCCGAGACGAAGGATCAACAGTGAGATTAAACCTAAACATCGGTCGGTAAGGAGTCGTCAACGTCGAAGACGTGATTGTTTGTCTGAGTTCGTTTGAGATCGTTGAGCACCGTCTGGAGACTCGTCGCGGGGAGTAGTCGCCGCCGTTTTGAATTGAACTTGACAACGATCGTGATTGAACGAGGCTCAATTGGAAGACCAAAGAACAGCTTTTCTCGTCGAATAATGAGAGGCTCTCGGTGGAATTCTTCGAAAGCTCGACCCGAAGGCGTGCACCACCAAAGAGAGCGTACCATCACAGACTCGAATCATGCATGATGAGCGGTGCGACTAGGCTCGATCAGGATTGGATGAGAATGGTCGAGTTACGCGGTGGCACCGGTATGACGAGCGGGCTAAGCGGTCGGTCATCGAGTCGTTTTCATTACACTATACTCACTATTTTGGACACTGTGTTCGCGGCTACTGTGGCCGCCCCGGCGGTGGTTGGTTACTGGAGAGGTACCTGGGGCTTGAGCGACGTCTACGTCTATCCGGAGGATCCGGTTCTCAGCAGCTTGACCTCGATAGTGATCGGTTTCATAGGGTTGTTCGCGTTCAACGTTTCTCAGAATGTCCTGAACGAGCTTTTACACCCGGACAAACACAGATTGTCGTATTACGTCGGATCCAGACTTTACACGGCCGTGTTCGGGTTTTGCTGCGTAAATGCATGGCGTGGCGCCTGGCAGGCCCTCGACCTGTACACGGAACACACAGCGAGCACCGTTTTCGCCACCACCGCCGTTAGCCTTCTAGCATTGGCGATCATGCGTGCCATCAGGAACATTTCCGCGCCACCGTTCTCCCTTTGCTTGGACTCGTGTCCCGGATACTTCGAAGTGCAAACCATGTTTCGCGTGAACGTAAGTAACTGATCGTTCGTACACCGTAGAAACGTAGAAACGTGAAGCTGAAAGAGGAAGAGTCCGATAGATCGCTTATAAATACACGCAAAGCTGGATCTAAGTATGGATCGGTCGAGATCGAATCAAGTTTGTAGGAAGCTTTTAGAGTTCGATTACGGACTTTTATGCAAATTTATATTTCTAAGAATACAATTAAGAAGGTAAAACCCTGGAAGAAAATTGCTTAACCTTCCAAGAATTATAAAAAGCAGTATACTTTTGATATTTCATGTATTTTTCCGTACCATGTGCACTCTGTGCAATTTTGCATCTTCAAATTTCTTATAAGCGCATGAAAATTCGCTGTTTAATCGTTATCTTTCGATCCTTTATGTAATAAGCGATACAGAGTAATTATCATAAATTACGAGGCAAACAAATTATACTTCCTGACAATTGTTTCTTCGTTTTCCTCGTATCAATTGCTTCCTTCAGTTCTTTTTGTATGAGCAAGTGATAGAAATGATCAATTAAACCGCTATCAATTATGACAAGAATACAAATAAGAACCGATGTGTCTTTCTGAATTCTCGAATTCTCAAAGCGTTCAATTTCTAAGAGTGAGATTGCAGAAAATTTACTATTCTTGCTACGAGAACGGTATATATCCTTCTTGCTTTGTTTCGATTATCTTCATATTCTACCATTCTGTTTCACCGATATTATTATGGGTGACGAGTAACCCGACTGAATGAAATTACCCGCAAGGCTACGAAATCTCGTGAATCATTCGTGTCTTTTGAAAATATAAATATTCACAGCTACGCTATCAAACGTACATTTCTATCGAGATTAACGTAAATGTTATAAAACGCCATCATACACGTGGTTTTTCCTTATGTTGAGCTTGAAAATCACAGTAATGTAACTAAATTTTTAAGAATATAATTTAAAATATAGACCATTGTTTTACTCGCTAAATATCATGACGAATATTAAACTTTGAACATTTTATTCTTGCATATTATGTTCATTCTGAACATCTTCGTTGGTCATAACTTTGGTCTCTGCTTCGACGCGCTTCCATTGAAAAGATATAACGAATGATAAACGCAGAATACTATTTTATGGAAAATAGCAATGGATTGTCTTACACTACTGCGATTCTCAATCCTCCAGATATTGATCGGTCGAATCTTAAGTCGGTTATGTCTTACGGTCTTATAAACGAATTAAAAAGATGGGAAAAATCGTCAAATAATCGACTCGTCTCGGCAAAAATGATCACGAGCACCGATGCTTTTCATTGAAAACGAAAGGGGGCTAAATGTTAAGTAGGAAACGTAAGAGGTCTAGACAGCGTGTTTTGACGCATCGGTGAAGCTGGAGCCGTGCGATGCACGGCATCGATGCGATGTGCAAGGTATAAGCACAGTTTCCGGCTGACTCTCCCAATACTCGAACAGCATCGCGTCCGTGCAGTTAGCACACGCACGAGCACGGCCTGCAGCCGCAATTTTCGATGTTTTAACCTTTCTCCTTCGATCGAACGAAACTCGAATGGAGAATCGAACGATAAGATACACAAATTACACGCTTCTGTCTATATTTCGTATCTCTGACACGAGTGTTTCTTTATCTAAATTTTTCTAAAGGAATATTTATCTAAAGTTTGCTGAATGATGAATGGAGGATGAAAGAATGAGAATGGAACACAACTGGTTTTATAACTTGGAATTTCTAAGCGATACTGTATGTTGCATATTATGTATATATATTCTAAATATTTGGGAGGAATTTTTCAACATTCTGACAGTTCTTTTTAGTTGGACAGTTCTTCTTAGATTTGGCTTTTGGTCGATCGTTGTTTTATTTTATCGATGTCTAGAAATGATTTATCGAAGATGATAACGAAGAAGAGACGCAGCGGGATGATCTTGAATTAATTATCACTCAGTTGAGTCCTCTCCGTCACTTAAAAATCGAGGACAGAAGGGTGTCGCGAAAAGTCGACGGGTGATAATACACTCGGATGAAAGTTTACCTCACAAATGGTTCGTCGACCGGAAAATTCTTGTACTTTTGATTTATCGAAATGATTCTCTTTCTCAAAAATGAACCGCGGATCGAACGATAGATCGCAGAGTATTGGAGTAAAGAACGGTTTAGTTAATACGTACATCACGTTAAGAAATCAAGCTGGACGTTTTCAGATAGACATCCTTTTTACACCTTTATCGGATATTATTTGGATAGACATGGATAGACAATAGATTTTTTATGCTTGAGTTTATATTGTTTTAAACGTCTCCTTCCACAATTTTCACTTCTCGTAATACCGCAATGTCATAGCAATATCCCCATCCCTTTTCGACGTGCCAGCAATTTAATGTTCAATGAATCAGTGAATTTAGGGAAGCGTGAGTTAGCGATCCGCGTGAAGAAATCATCAGACTAGAACGATGTTTCTAGTTCATCTTACGGCGACTGAAAAAAACGTTAGAATAATTTTGGAAGATTAAAGGAAATAGGCGGGAAAATCTAGAAACATCAGGAATAAAATAACAATAAGCTTTCATCGAATAAATTTCGTTCACATTCGCGCTTGGAAATGGAATCGCAACCCTCTCGAGACTGACGATACGTCTCAAGGTAATTAGGTGATTTTTACACAAACTTCTCCGAATTGTTCTAATGGATTTGTCATTTGTTTTAAGAAGTCTCAATTCTGAGAAGGAAAATTATAAGTATGACTATATGAATTTGTTTTTGAACAATCAGACATCTAATAATCACATGCCGTAGTACCAAAATTATGAAATTTTCAAAGGATGAAGTTGATCGGCTTTACATATTATTTCGTTTATTGTTAAAAAAAGATGCTCAATTCTAAATATAGTATTTTCGCAAAAATCTTATATATTTATCTTGTAGGATAAACTACGAACTCTATTTTTGCCATAAATAATCTTTGACGTAAGCGATACGCGATTAGCAATAGCTATGCGTTGTTTATCATAGTTCCCGCTCTCTTCAAACATTTCCCGATTTCTCACCTGCAAATGATGTTTATCTATTATTTATGTTGCCTGATTGCAGAACACGAGAGACTGGTCGTTGTACTTATTGGATTGTGCCTTCAGCGTTGGAGTGGTTGGTACGTTGGTTGTGTTCGTTTGGAGAGGTGTCTGGATACTTTTCGACCTCTATCTTTTTCCCAAAGATCGAGAATATTCCGCGATCGGATCCCTCGTGAGTATTATTATTGCTCCTTCTCTCTTTTTTATTTTTGATAATAATAAATGATCTTAACTCTGTTACGGTTGTCGAATTTTTATGTCAAGAAACAAACAAATTTTGCACATTGCACATACGTATAAACAACAATATTTTCGTATGTTCCTAAAACTCGAGAGATTTCTCAACGATGGAAACGTAGCATTTTCATTATAAACAATAATTTCTTAGCATAATCATTGTGGAAAAATAATTGAAAAAGTTAATCGCTTTTTCTTAAATCGACGAAAGCGAAGAAGCTCTTAACGTTTACAAATCGTAGTGTGATTATTTAACACAAAACACCAATTGGCATTGATAAAGATATGAAAAGAAAGTGAAGAAAACTCGATCTCATCTTGAAGATTGTCCACGTTACGATAGTCTATTCACCTCAGATCGCGTGAATCCGTGAAAATACGGTGTGCGTACAAACATTCGATAAAGCAGTGTCCTATCGAACGAACGCGTGTCATCGGGTGTCATTAGCAATCACGTGTTGAACGACATTTTGAAACGTGCCACCTACACAGAGCGCGGTGAGCGGCACGCCGTTGGTCCGATTGTATAATTGAATATTCGCCAATTGTATGATTGCGAGGGCACATGACAAAACTGTTCACGTATGTATGTGTTCGCAAAGACACTTTATTACGGACTGCATTTACTTGTCTGAATACGTTGCGGAGAGAACGCGGTCAACGAGAGGATTTGTTTAATTTTTCAATAATGACGATCGTTGATCTCCAGCCGGAGACCTATACTCGATGCGATTAAACCGTTCTGTACCCATCGAAATTGCTATAGAAATTCCTATCGAAATTCTCCATTGAAATGGTTCTCTCAGGGTGCCTTCAGACAATCAACAATATTATCAATATTTCAAGATTCTCAACGAAAATATGGTTTATCAATAAATATTAAGAATATGTAAGGATAGTCTGAGCGCACCCTCGTAGTATCTCTAGTAGGTGGATGCGTGTTCTGATGAAAGAAACGTCTGAAGATCGGAATGTGTATATTTAGAAAAATGTATATGTTTGATTACTCTGGATCCTCTTGTACAATAGTTTACTAACTAATAATATTAGTAGATTGATAGGATCGATAAACAAGTTGTGGGTTATAGATTTCTCAGTTATAATTCTATAATTTTACGTTAAACAAAGTAATTAGTTAAATTTAATGATATAAAAGAATCAAATAGAAAGGGATCTATCGATATTACTAATTTTTGACCTTGTAAAATTTCATTCATAATGGTTCAATTCTGTATGAAAGTTCTCCAGGACAATAGTCAGAACATGCATCCACTGTAGCCATAGTCTTACTCTCTGATTTTACGCAATCGTGTCGCGTGCCATATTGTTCATCGATCACTCGTCGTTTAAGCTTCGTTGTTCTTCTACACCGACGATCGTGAAATTCTTTCTACAACGTTGGCAAACACAGATGAGCGCACATAAATATTTCGACATTGTGAGCACAAGCTCACAACCCGTGGAATTATTCGGTTGCAAAATGATATTCAATTGGCGCCGTGTATCCTCCGCGACAACAATAACATTCGACTGTTGCGACTTTTTCCCCGCTGGATGATTGGCGGAGAATAAAAAACGCGATCGCGGCGTGTTCGAAAGAAATCTGACGCGACATACGTCTGGCCGATGCGAACGATAAGATTTGTCTAGAAATCAGGCAATTGTACCAGTTCGATGTATAGTCTGGCATTGATGAAGACATGAATCCGAGTTATCGAGAGAAAGATCGACGATGTAGGATAACTTGGAGTAAATAAAATCGAATTGCAATACTTTGGCTTTTAATTTATCGATTTCGATAATTCCAGATTCCTGCAAGAAAATAAATAAATTCCATGGCGCCAGTCTTCTTCTTTATCAATGCTGCTACTGGACGAATGATCGATTTTAAAGTAGATCAATATCTGCGATACGAAATCAGCATTAGGGTATTTTCACAATGTCCGGTTTCGCCGTCGTCGATCTTCATCGTCCGGTTGAAAATGAATGTTGGCTGATCACCAGCCAGTATCACGCTCTTGTTCTACACCGTCGTGCCGATTACGTGTTTAGTCGAGTGGCAATAAAATTATATAATAAAAACAAAATAATAAAATAGCACGGTGGCATAGAAAACGAGCATTACACCGGCCGGTAATCGGTAAAAATGTATGTTCAATCGGAGAATGTGAAAATGTCCTCGAATGTAAATACTCGATTTGATTGATCGACGTTCGTTTGATACGACTATCCTCCTGATGCAACTGTTTCTTAGGAAGTTTGAGAAACAAATCTGAATAGGAAAATAAACCGTCTTGTTACGCTTATCGAAGGTTAACGCATCGGCTTAAAATACAAAGATAAGAGTAGCTTATTGCTATTTTAAAAAAACACTTATGCGCGATCATTGATAATATCACGATGGTATTTACTCGACGATGCTCGATATCAATTTGATGACTGATTCAATGAACCTTCCAAATATTGTCGGATGAAAGTTTGAGTAGATGATGAAGTCCATTTGAAAAATTTGGCAGAATTTGTCGAATAATGTGAAATTCTCGAATCGTGTTTGAAGTCCTTACGAGAAATCTACCAGATACGATTTGCACGATGATGGCGATAATGTAAATCCTCAAGAGGGTCGATGATTGCGCGAGGGTCATCCAATTCACGCATTTACTCGCTCGTAATGCCGCTTCGAAACCGTGAAACAGCGGCCAACTATTTGTCGTCGGTTGATTCGCTGAAAACTCTGACCAACGAGAACGAAAACGTCATTGACGAGCTCTTTTCTCGGCAATGTCGATCGAGCGCGTCAGACAAACAGAACAAAATCGACTGTAGGATTTGTTAAAAGACGAATTGTAATTTTTCCTTATAAAAAGATAGATATAAGAAACAGAGGAAGATCAACCTAATCCTGTATAAGGATATCGACTTACGAGTAACATGAATCTTATTTCATTCGCTTCTCATTGTAATCATTATATTTCTATATATAGAATTTCAAGAAATAAGAAATAAGAAACACGCCAAAGAGAAGAGAAATCGAATACACTAAAAAATATTCACAACGGGAAGAAAAGTTATAAAAATGGGTTTGAAAGATGTAACAATGAAATAAAAAAAAAAAAAAAAAGTAATACAAATGGAGGAGCTGAAAATATAAAAGACAACATTCGACAATTGTTTCATCTAAAATAATTCTCAGTCACTTTGATCAAGGATATTATCAAATTGGTAAATCGGGACACCTAAAATGAATAATTTGCAACTGCCAATGGTTCTCTCTGTTTATTATATATTTGAACAATTGTCGGGTGCAATTGCAGGCCATCGGATACATGATAGTGACGGTGACGTTTTCCTTGCAACCATTGATGCGGTACGCGTGTGCTCGTCTTCAAGGCTGGGCCCGTTTAATAGCGGCCGATGGTTTCCTGCTGCTCAGCTTCCTGGGCACGGTGAATGTTTGGCGTGGCATCTGGAACGTATTGGATCTGTGGCTGGTCCCGGACAACCGAGAATTGTCCTGTTGGATCACCCACGTTGGGTGCTTCGTATTCCTCGTACTTCTCAACTGCAGCAATTCCATCCTCGTTCGCGGCGTTTACATCGACGCCGAGGAGGACGACGGCAAATGCGTCGTATTTCCTTGCCACTATCTTCGATTATTCTTCAAGGTTAGCCCATACATGGAGTCTGCTTAGTTTTGATTTTATTTAGACTTCAATTTTATTAAAGAAAAACATTGCAAACTAAATGTCGCCTGAATGTAATTTACATTCCTAGTGCTTTGGTGATCGACTATTTTTCATTTCCACTTGCTTATAATCAAAAGTCTTATGTATATTGTTCGCTCGAGATATACAGCGATATAGATTTCAATACATCGGTCTAAACGAACAATGATCGTCTGCTTGTAGGTCGAACGCGAGAAGAAGGAAGCGAGACGACGAAACCTGCTGGTTGCCTCGAAGGACTTTCGACCTCGACCAGATGGAAATACCAAAGACACCGAAAATGGCGCGCTTCTATCGAACAGCACCGCCACGACTATTCTACCAACGAATCCTGAATCTCTCGTCTAATATAAACACCGAGGAAACAAGACTCCAAGAATTCGACTGAATTCCCTTTCTGATACTCTCGCCGATCCTCGTGCAATATCAAAATACAGAAAGAAAAACCGGCTATGGAAGGAACATACTTTAAGAGGAATCGGTTTATACTATTCTGTGCTCTCGGCCAGTGATTGTATTAAGTGATAAGTTCAGGGTCACGGAAACTTTTCCAACACAAACAGAATACACGGGCTTCATATTGAAGTCGTCGAGAAGTTTGTTAAGCATCGACGAGTAGACGACAGGTAGACGATGGAATAAACACAACGAATAGTGAAATAGCCGTATAGATCGACAGATAAACGTAGGTAGACACGCAGATAGATGCTTAGAACACCGATTTAAGTTAATCGAATAGGTAAATCGATATGGAAGAAAAGAGAATGGAATCGGGCAAGTTCTCACAATGACGAATTCAACGAATGACTGTGAAAGAGTGACGATTATATGTATATAAGGGACTGCATGCATGCATGTGTACGTGTGTGTGTGCGTGAGTGGGTAGATGAATGTGTAAGTACAAGAAACCGAATGTATATAATTCTGACTTCGTGCATGCTTCGAGCGCGGATCTGTGCGAGTGCATCCGGAGACGTCGACGAGACGAAACTGAACTTGCTTTGTTCACGACAGCGTACACACAAGCGTGTCGTTAAACGTAAGTTTTACACGATAGAAGGTACGTGTATATACACGTATAGAAACATGCACATGGCGATTACTACTCGACGATTTATTCAAAATTCAGAGCGATTCCGTGGGACGAATCCGTGCGTTTGGATTGAAACGCTGGTTCAGAGATCGAACCATCGTGCGTTTTTTCCTGATAATGTTATTGATATGAAATCGATATGACACAGTGAAATACGAAAGATCGATGGACGATTAAACGAACGTGTTTGATCAGCGAATGTTTCAACTATCCGTGACCCGATTAATTTACTCAACCGATTTATTTCACGTGAAACGATTAGTTAATAAGGACTCGTGATTATTTGAAATAAATAACGAGAGAATATCACAAGATGAAAAGTGTTCGTCAGCGTCGATTCCATAGGATTTCTAGTCATCGTTAGTCGCCACCCTCATCGTCGATGCTCCATTCGATCGAGCATTATCGAATTTAACCTTTGTCCGAACGCTAATGATTATCAAGAGCGTACGCTTGTGATCCTAGCGTTAGATGAGACCTTGATGATGACAATGGTAATAGACTGGATACGATCATTATAAATGGGTTATAACCTTCTCCCCCGCATCCTGTACACCCCGCAGATTTTGCTCTTGTACATCAATTACGACGTCATGGCGTACTAATAATTAATTAACTGGAATAATGACGGGACAATGGGCGACTGGCACATCGATAGGAAGTGGCTAGTTCGACGATAAGCGGCTGCCCTCCTGGCCTACATTTAATATTTTCACAATGAACAATGTGCCAGCCGTTGCACCGGAAGTCCGACGTCCCGCAGAAAACCGGAATCGATCGCGGTCGATTAAAAAAGCCGACGAATCAGAATGTTAATTATCGCTCGAACGCTCGAACATCGTTCTCTAAACACGCATATTGCCATCGCAAGATTCTGCAGGCTGTTTCATATGACAGGAGCAACGATATACACACGATATATATTTATACGCTCGTATACGCGACTTTTACCACATTCGTTGAAATAAAAAAGAAAGGATTAAGCTTACGAACCTTCGGCTTTATATTATTTATATCTTTATATTATAACAGACTTTAACGGACTTTCCATTACGGTACCATTTAAACTGATGACACTTTTACGATGCTTACCTTACCTATACTATAGAATTAATTGCGGCACCACATATACAGAGACAAATACGAATTTTTATCAATAAATAATGGTAAATAATCATTATACACTCATCGTAACGAAAAAGTTGACAGAACAATTCCACCTCTTTCCATCGTTTTCAAATTGAATCGCAACGCCAGCAAGTCGTGAGCCGATCTGCCAAGAAGACTATGCGTACGGCTGTGAATGAGTGACTAAAAAAGAAAATACGCGAAGGGCGGTTAAAAATATAGAAAAGGGTCCCCGAGAAAAGATGTGGACGGTCGAAGGACGATACACATCGGTAACAACAATGATTAGTGGTCGTGGTTGATCGATTTTCGATCGATCGCAATTGGATTCTACTCGACATGGTGGGGAGTCTATTTGAGGCGTCGCGACGCCGTGGTGCAATGATCAGAATCAGTCGGTAGGTCGTATCACAGCGAAAGGTGAAGAGAGTGCCCGTCAGAGAGAACGAAAAGAAATCTTCGCCAAGCAACGAGCGTGTTCTGTATGCTGATCGCGTACCGGGAACGTTTCGAATTTTCACAAATCGAAGAAGTGGAGCTAAGGTGACCCGACTTTTCCCCTTTGCCTGGTAAAATGGCAGCGGACGACCCTCTCTGCAATGAACCTCTACTTTCCGTTGAATTCGAGGTCTTTGGCAAGGTGCAGGGTAAGAGTGTAGCTTTATTGGCCAGGAGATCGACGAGTATTCGGTTAATGTTGTTTCATTTAAAACCAAACTCTCGTCGAATATTTCTCGCGTTGTTTTACTACGATTACGGGGACCACGGCTTGGAATGAATAGAACGTCAAGGTCGAAAGAAATGTGTGTTGGACGCAGTGATATGTCAATTGTAAGATAACAGACGCTTCGACAATGGATAATTAATACGGAGAGGAGAGAAAATTTGTGGATTTTCTTCGTATTCTTCGGTTCAATGAGACAACTAACAAACGAATTCGAAAGATCTCTGTTGCCTCAAATGGTGACAATTTGGTTCATTACTTTGCTGTTAATATTCTTAAGGAAGTTCAAGGTTATATCTAGATTCTTGTAAAATTTGACTTGTCACTGCCTAATTCGCTTTGAATTGAATAATTGTCGATGAGACATCGGCAAATGAGGAACATTAGTGGGACGACAGTATAATAGAACTAAAAATTAATGCAATCTGTTTCTCGTATTTTCATTCTTTCGCATCGTGTTACTTTTTAATTCAAACTGTGCATATTTTTCGTCAGGTGTCTATTTCCCAAAGTACGTGAGGGACATATGTCAGCAACTGGGGATTTGCGGCTGGGTGAAGAACACCAAGTCCGGCACGATACTTGGAAAAATGCAGGGACCACGTGCGCTCATCGATCAGATGTGAGTTGCGATTCCTTGTCACGAAGCTTTTGCACAAACCGTCGGTGGCGCCGATCGGTAAACAATGTGAAAGTTCATTTTTATTCGAACTTATCTGTTCCTCTGATTACCAAGAAAGAGAGATAAAATAAGGCAAATTTGCAGAGAGCATATTCCCCCTCTTAGCTTTCTTCGCTGCGTTCAGAAAGAAAACAAGTGGAAAGAAGGAAAAACCGAGCTTCGTTCCTTTCGTTTGTTCGTTGGTTCTGTCGAACAACTGAATAAATTCGTCGAATTAACCCTGATATGCTTGTTATTCGAAGTAATAATCGCAATATGTAATCTTTTGTAACATTACTTACACTTAACGTTATGTTTAACGTTTGTTTAAACAGTTGGAGTTACGAATGAATAATGACAATCAAATATTATGCAAAAGCTTCGTTATAATATCATACGTTCAATTTAAATCCCAGGTTTAAAGTTTAAATTTTCGAAAGAATGAAATTACATGGTAAGACATCGTAAACGTGAAAAGAAATTCGTGAGTGTCTGAATTAAACTTCCTTCCGTAGAACGTTTTGTGCATCAGGTGTAGAGGAATACGAACTCTTGATCTCCCTTTCTTTCGTCTTTTTCTTCCTTTCACCTTCCGATCTTCTCCTTCGTTCCGCGAATTGATGACACACGAGCGCTAACGTAAGCTCACGAATTCAGTGCTCCCGTAAAATCGCGTGACCTTAGCCGCAAATTGCCGAGTAACGGTCATTAGGTAGTTGGGCCTGACTTTAATAATGATCTAATGAAATAATAGCGCGGACCGCGTCGTTGTCTCTTTCCTTCGCGAGTTATCGCCGAATCGCTCTGGTTTCCGACTATTGTCAACCAACCGCTTCTATCGCGTACGATTCTTCGGCAAATAATATATCTTCGTTGCATGGAGAACACGCGGCAGTGATACATGAATTATTCCGCAAGCTATTTAATCAAACTTTCGGGATTTTTAATTGACATCCCACGTTCAATTCGATACCACGTACATACCGTAAAAGTACATGCTGACTCAGATCTGAAGTATGTTCTCTCAGAACACTCAAAATTGGACGTATTAATCGTTTGATTCTGTTGATTTCACCGAAACAATCATAACTGAATGATACTTGCAATTCACTTACAAATTAGACCAACGATGACGAGAAATTATATCAACGGTGATATCGTTCATCTTAATAAGGATATAAAAGAAGAGCAACGAATTCTTTGTAAGGAACGCCAGAGAAAGAATAAGATGAGAAGGATGTAATCGTTATTTAGAGAAGTGAGCCAGACCTACTGATCCATATATTTTGCCAATTGCGTAGAGAGAGAGAGAAGAAACTAGATACTAGAAAGATAAATTATTTCTCTTGGACGAACAACATTGCTGTTGTCGTACGAATAAATATAAACTTGAACGTAGACATTA
Source organism: Bombus pyrosoma (assembly GCF_014825855.1). Lineage (NCBI taxonomy): Eukaryota > Metazoa > Arthropoda > Insecta > Hymenoptera > Apidae > Bombus > Bombus pyrosoma. The sequence continues at coordinate 3,839,564 of NC_057770.1, read as the reverse complement.
AACAGTTATATACTTTAAGAGACATGTCATGAGACTGATTTCGCGGTCGAATTTCCGCTGCTCGTGAACCTGAAGTCAAAGAAAATAGCTCGGTCGAGGACGAAACATTGATTTCTGGCTTCTCCCCAGAAGGAATTCGTCCAGCAACTTCGTTTCAAATACGTTGTTTCTTCGTTTGTCGTTGTCTTTGTATGCCGCGAATGTTATTTATATGAATTGGGAAATTCTTTTGCCAAGAAGGGAAATAAAATTGATTCGAATAATAAAATCTCACTGAATTGACATCGTTGTGCGCTCATGTTTCAATCGAAAACAAAAACATAAAGCTGTTTCCTTAATGAAACAACCTTTTGTTCAGTTTAAGGATAAGTTCAAGAATTCGTATAAATCTTTCACTGTGTAATCATTGTAAATGTTTCACGAGCGAAATGCTGAATTCAGAATATCGATGATAGATCGGATCGTCAATGCGCCAATGGCTCGTCACTGTTGTTGTCGCGAGACAGCTGATCGACTTTAAAGATCCTACTTCGATAGAGTCGCTTAAAATATCTGAACTCGGTCTGATTAGCCGCTAATTATAATTGCGAAGTGTGCGAAACTATACTCGTCACTATCGAAGATAGTTGCGTATACAATTTGCGCATTTAATTCACTCCTATTCGACGATTAATTTATTAATAAACTTTACGCGATCGTAAATTATTTTGTCGATCTAAAATAGCTTGATGATGAAATTTTGCAAATTCAACATTCTATGAAAGAGACGCGGAAATGAACACTGCAGTGATTTCAACGCGTGTAGAGAACGGATGATATTAAGGCTTTATTAATGAATAATCTAAACTTGCGTACGCTAATATTTCGTAAATACTTTGCGCGATAAATATTGAGGTTAAATTCAGTTGTCATAAATTTAATTCAATTCATCGTTTTTAATTTAAAAATTTAATTTTTACATAGACTTTTGTTTCGAAAATAGTAGAGCGAGACTCGTTTTCTCTTCTCCTTTGACGAGAAGAATTGCATAGTGATAAAATCGTAATATCGTCGTAAAATACGCAAACATCATAAAACTAATAATAGACAATAAAAACAAAAATGTCAAGCGGAAATACAATCGGATATCTGTCACCTGTTTGTAAATAAGTTGCAGCCAGCATTGCCAAATTGTAAATGTTAAGAGAAGAAATTACGTAAATCTCCTCATTAGTAATTTAAACAACAGTTTCTAATTGTATCACAAATTATGTAAATATATGATAACCCGTTTTCCTACTATAATTGGTTTTCTTATTTCAGGTCACAATGGCTAACGAATGTTGGAAGTCCAGGTAGTCAGATTGATCGCTGTGAATTTACAAATTGGGAAGGCATTAGTAGGCTACAATACAAGGGATTTGCAATACGTTTTTAATTAAACTGTTTCTTTTCAATGACACATTTCTTTGGAAGTTAAATCGAAAAAATGTACTTTAAGGCACCAAAGGTAACAACAAGCACCGGTATATTTTGAACAATTAAAAAGCTTAAATAATTAAGTGATTCTTTATGAAAACATATAGTTCAAAGTATTGAAAGTATTGAATTACAAGATATTTTAATAATTGTAAGATGTATCATTTGAAATGATTAAATATCCAGTTATTTTTAATGAAAAACAAATGAAATAAAAATACATAGAGTTATAGAATATTTGTCCTTTAATTCGTCATATGTGACATATAAACATACATGCATATTTATGTCACAGTTCGTTGTGATCAAATATCTCTGTGTTATATCTCAATGTTTCAAGCACCACTGATGTAACGGGATGTTAATGATACATGTCAAATATATTTTATATTTACTTAAAACATCAAATTCAATACAACGGATTAAAAACAGAAAGCACAGATAAATTTATTATACTCATTCCCTACAACAAATTAATTTACTTAAATATCTTAATTTTATTTAAATATCTGAGTATCATGTCGTTCCCTCGTAAATAAACACCGCATCTAACATTAATTGCGCAAGATGATAATTAGAGTGTGTTTCGGGCAAATGTCTCGAGACTCGTCGTATCAATTCAATAGTGTCATCGTTCGAGCAATTCGTGTTAATTACGTCCGGCACATCCTAAAAATAGTAATCTCATTTGTATACTAATATTAAAATTTATTAAGAATAAAATGTTCGCAATAAATTTTATGATATGTAGAACTTACAAGACTTTCCAAGTATTTAGTAAGAGTTGGACTTATACGAGAAACTTCCTCTAAAAGATCAGGTGATTTTGAAAGATATGCCATCATTCTTCTTCCAGCAATCGGCAGAAGATCTTCTGCTAATTTCTCAACATCGTTTACAGCTGTAACAACCTATCTCAAAATGACAAATGTTTCCTATTCTGTAGTATGCTATATGTACGAATATATTAAATTGTAATTCTGCTTATACTTACTTCCTCTGCTAGTCGGTCAAAACCAATCACATATAATTGACAAACTTGATGTATCCTTAGTTCATCGTTACTTATTTTCCAAATAGATGCTAATGTTTGACACTTACTCATCCATTGAATAGCTTGCATCGAACTACTTATTTTACCATCTATTGTTTCTTGATGGATAAAATCCATTGATGCATTAATTATTCTGCATAAAAATATGGTTCTTAAATTATCTCTTTTATCGTCTCTGTACCATGTTAACATTACTTTGTCTGCCATTGATTGGAAGAAGTATGGCTGTACCTATATATTTAGAATTCAGCGTGCATAGAAATCATAAATATAGATGTAAATTTCGTAAACAATACTTTTTTTGATTTACTCACCACAGAATCAAACAAATTATTTAATGGTTTTAGAACTTTCAAATTAAAATGCGCTATCATATGTAAGACGTTAGCTAATTGTAGATGTAACATGATTAGATCGTACCAAGCGGGTGCTTGAGAAATAGCTAATGCAGCAAAGGGTTGTGGGCCGGAAGTGCATACTTCCCATAGTTCTTCTGATTTAATTACAATATTCTGTCCTACTTCGAGCATTTCAGACTAGGATGGCATAAAGTATATTTATATCGCTTTAATTAACTTTTAATTACACAAAGCATTGATCTATCAAAAACTTACATCGATGAATATTTCTAAAAATGTGACGCAATCTTGTAGAAATATAACTGCTTGTGTATCGGATAAACCGATTTCCTGCATACACAATCTCTCTTTTGGCAGTTTTCCAAGCTTATTAATTAATTTTGCAACTGCTTCCATTCGTTTTTTTATTTGAACTGACCATAATAAGCAACAAACACCTAACAAAGGTGTAAAATTTATTTACAAAATGACAAAAACGTATAATATATAAAATGAATAATTTCCAGAATCCTCTCTCACCATGCCTCATACGTTTCATTGGTATTTGTCGTAAAACACATAATGCAGCTTCGAGCGACTTCAATTGCGAAATATCTTTATTCCACGACATAGCAAATTCCCAACAGATATTAGCTAGCAGAACACTAGTTGTCAAACTGTATGGAAAATGACCTTTTAATAATTTAATTCTTTCTGAAAATCAAAAAGAAAAATGCATAATACAATCTAAAAGACCATTAAAAAATGTTAATATAAAGATGCTATTTTTCTTTACCTAAAATACATATATTAGCATTTGTACTATCTTTCTCTTCACTTTCTGTATCAAGAGATTCTGAAAGAGGCTTTTCTACGTTAGATTGTGAAACATCATCGGCGTTACAAATTTCGTCGGAAGAATTCAGCGTTTCCAAAGAATCATTTGTTGGTCGTGTGTGATCGAATTCCGTATCTGTTGTATCTACTAATTGAGAAGGATCAATACCCGTAGAAGTAATCCATTTTGCAACTATCTCCGATACAGAACCTGATTATAATGATATAAGATAAAAAATACGTTCTTTGACAGTATTATAACATGTAACTACAACGATACAGTACCTTTCCCTTTTGACAGAACAGATCCTAAAGATATATCAAATTTTACAAATGGTAGTGCAAAAAATTGCGTTGTAGTATCTGATGGAGGTTCTTGGCTGAAATTAAAATCTTATAAGCATTGTGATACTTAAAAACAAATTTCATTATTAATTACCTTACAATAGCATCTAAAATCGCAATATCCTCAAGATTTCCAATAAGCAATGTAAATTGACAAGTATCTTTAGTAATATCTTCCCATTCATTTGTCAAGTTATACGCTTCATCGTCTGATTTTAAATCGTTAACAGAATCTTGATGCTGCTTTGTCTCTTTCAAATCATTCTCATTTTTGATACCTTTTTCTTCTTGAACATTATTATCCTCAGTTTTGTTATTGCACTTTTCTCTATACTTTTCTACAGACATTGCAACATCTCTGCACATCAAAGCAGCAGTAAGTGCATTAAATGGATTTGTTGAATCCAAAAGAATATTACGAACCTTTTTCCACCATAAAGATATTTCATTATATTCTGCACATATCTCTTTAACACCTATATAGGTATAGAAATAAGGTTTATTTTATGAAAACAAGAATTTAGACTTATTAACGATATATATTCTCCGAACTTACTGGCTATTGAGCAAATAACATTTAAGAGCTGCGTAAATTGTTTTAGTTCTAGTTCTAAAGATACGTCCCGTTTCTTATTGAGCCAGTATATTAAAGCAAATTTCATGAAAACAAATGGTTGAATGTTACTACTCTTAGCGACTTCTTTCCATGTCTCAATTCTATCATACGAATATACGCAGCCTTTATACATTAATTGAGCTAAAAAAAAAAGCCCAATTATTAATAATAAAATACATATTTCTATAATTATATACTAAAATACTTACAAATCTGATGTTCTTTTTCTGGTTTTATGTCTTTTTTAATATCTATAAATCCTGACGTTCCAAACTCGAAACAAGATAAAAAATCTAAAAATATTCTCCCATCCTCTTTAAATTTTACTCTACATTCTGTGCTAGAATCTGAACACGTGTAACTATTTACTTTATTAAACAATTCAAAAATTCTGTGCACTTCTTTCTCAGTAGTTAACAAAGTCAAAGGTAAACTTGTATTATTATCATCTATAGAAACATTATACTCTGGTGTATCAAACTGAGATTTAATATGCTTATAAAAATGAATTATTTGCTGCAACTGTGTTGTTAATAAATAAAGTGTTTTTGTTGTAGGTTCCATTTCTTCTTTTTCTGTAATATAAAACTTATTGTGTTTATTATTTCAAATAACAGTTTAGCAGAATGAAACCTTGAACTATGTATTAATAATAAATATGTACGTACCATATTCATCTAGCTTTTTGATAAAACAATTTGTAGCTGCGAGTAAAGCATCAGGAATAATATTTTTATTTGACATTAACATTTCCAATGTTTGTACTTTTATTTCGTTACTCTTCAAATCTGAACAAACACTCTCAATTTCTGATATTAATTTCTCATGTTCAAAATCTTCTTCTCGTAAAAATGTTTTCAATTTTTTAAGTATATGTATATCACGCGCTCTCTTCCCATTTTTACTATTAAGAGCAAAATGAAATGGTACTGTAATTTCCTTCAAACCTCCAAGTGGATCCATAAATACACACGAATATTGTGGTTTATTTTTTGATAGATGTACATTATCATTTACACCAAGAAGACCATAATTGATATAAAGTAATCTATACAATAACACTCACTTAAACCAATAATTTTACATCAGTTGCCAATAGAAATGTCTAAGAAAGAGAGTTACTCACCGTCCATGTTTACTAGCAGTAAATGTAGTAATTTTAGGACCTTGTTGAGTACTCCATATGTCTATTACACCTTTTTTTGGAGCATAAATAACTAAAAAGAAAGCAGAACGCAATTGTGGAGTCTGTTTAAACTTAGTAAATGCTTTGTGCATTCCAGAATGTTTTTCTTCCTCCACTTCAATCCAACCACATTGTGCATCTCTATAACCTTTCCACATTCTTGTAGCTATGCAATATCTGTTATCTACTAATAATACTCTGCCCATTGCATCTAATATTACTGACAGTGCTTTATTCGGACTGGATATTATCGAATAACCCTCTCTCATAACATCACTTAAGCCAAACCTACAAGTCATTGGTTCAACCGGTTCATGAGTACTAGTTTTTGATGCTTCGAGCGATGCCTGATGTTTTGAATTTCCCCAATTGAGAGGAAGCCAACTAAACAGAAAGAATAGTAAAGAAATGATATATAATTGCAAAACTCTCTCTATCTATAATGACATGATTAACAATTAAAATTTCAATTATTAAAACATTGTATGTGATATTCATGTAGTTTAACTATATCTCTTCTTGCAGATGATACATCCTTTTGACAATAAATGCATAACATGAATTTATTATGCAACACTTACGGAACAGCAGTTCCAATAGCATTTGCTAGTTTGCTGGCCATTGCTATTGCAACATCTGATAGAACTGGAGCTGAACCACCTTCTAAGGCATAATGAAAACCAACAAATGGACGTTTACCAGTTACAAGAACTAAATTATGCTGTGGTGCACTAGATCTATAAGATGCGTTATATCCACCGCAAATTGAAGCTGTCATTAGATGATCAAAGCTATTTACAGAAGTAGTACCAATTACTTCTGAATCGTTTACAATATCTTGGCTCTTATAACCCCATTTCTTATATGATAAATTTGTAATAGGTGGTAGGTCATCACAGTTTGCTTGAACTTTAAGTAAAAAAAAAAAACATATTATTATAAATATTAAATTTCAATAGAATAATAACATAATTTTGATTTCTATACCTCTAGCTAAATAATTCCTACATGCTCTTAATGTGGAAAACAAGGGAAAACCTTGCAACACACACACAACACTATTATATGTCACATGAACTTCTTCAGCCAAACCGATATCACCTACGTGTTTAGGCGAACGAAAAGATTGACATTTTAATCCCACAACTGGTTCATTATGCAATTGTTCTCCAAATAATAATGCGCCTGTCTAAATAAAAAATAAATAACTCTATATTCATCTCTATTATAATTTAGTTTAACTGTAAGGATTACATTTTCTGAATGATCATCACACATGTAGTTAAACTTGACTTACTTCTGTGTAAAACTTGATAAAACCAGTATTAAAACCAACTATAATACACGTCCAATCTGGATTAGTGCCGCTGCTAGCTTTTCCCAATGACAATAATGGTAAACAGATTACAGATGTTATCCATTCACTAAAAAACACTTTCAATATATGGACATATTTTCAAAGAAATTTATCATAGTAAAAAGATATAAAAATTAATATAACACTATTATAACAAAGACTTACTTATCTTTTTTTGCAACTTCACCATACCATATCATATGAAATTTATTTTTTGCTTCATCTGGTTCTAATGAATCCCACCTTGCTAATATGAAATTATTATATTAATTATAAATAATTAAATATTCTATGTTCAATATACTGTCATTTTTAAACAAGTTATATACAAATTACATAGTAGAAATATACTATTTAAAATTCAATAATATGAGACATACAGATTAATATAATCATCTTTGTATTATTTGCCATAGCAAGAACATCTCCAGTTGATGATAATGATATAAAACAGTCTTGTAGTGGTAATTCATCTTGTGGAATGTCATCTAAAAAATGTTGACACTGACATTTACCATTCCTTTAGGAGACAAAACAAAAGAATACAGTAACTCACGTCTTCTAGTAGAATCTCCAAAAAGTAATTCTTTAATATTGCTTGTATTGGTTAGATTTGCAATTCCCTTTATTTGACAAGACATATCTAATCAATTACATTAATATGCCTGTTTTGAATAATTTCAAACTTTGATCACTCTAATATTACAAATGCTACTCAGGTGATTAGAATATTGAAATTTTGATAGAGACACTTCACAATAAGATAATAAACCACAAACTGTCATATGCTTGCGAATAGGATAGTAATCGCAGAGATTCTTCATCTAAGACTTCACATTTCGTGGTAAATAAACATTCAATAAAATGTCACCGTTCTTATTGCATTAATAATGCGTTATGAATATCGAAAAATCAAAAATACGTAAACGTCAACATGGATTGACAACTTTAGCTAAGAAGCAAAATGTAGATGCGCATTAACCATTCATATGAAACGTTATTCATACCAAATTTTAAGTCAAAATGGAGAACACGTGTTGCATGACATCACGTGACGTAATTTGTGACGTTTAGAAACAGTCGCTAGAGTTTTTCTGATTGGACAAAACAGATCGTTAGGACCAATGAAAATGTTCGTTTCTCCGCAATGGTCCGCGTAACGTGTTCAGCCATTTTGTTATTATTTTCGAAAATCTGTAGGTTGGATTTAAGGACAACGTAAAGCTGCCATTTTACACATTTCTCATTGAATGTGGGGGGAAAACGAAGAAATTCTGTATGAGATTTAAGAAACATAGTTACGACGAAGAACGGCCTCGGTGGGTATCGTACATTTATGAGTGGAGCTCTCTTCACTGGCGATCGTCGCAAACGGAGCAGAGGCAGGAGTGACGAGCGAGAGAACGTGCGAAAGATAGAGAGAGAAAGAGACGGTGAGGAACAGCGAGTCTGTGAAACGAGGAACGAAATTGGTCGCGCGCGGGAATCAGCGGTTGTGTGTTTGGCCTTTTTCTGATTGTGATTTACTGCGAGAGATTGTGATTACTCGTGTGAAACGTGTGTTTTTTACCTACGAATTGAGAATCTATGTGTGGGAGTTGATACGGTATGTGCAAACGCCGTTTACGATAACTTTATTCGTTGAACAACGACGCAATGAGTAAAGTGCACCCGGATAACAAAAATCTACAAATTCCAATGATCTGTTATTAATATTTTACACCTCTATCAGTATTTATTTCTGCTTGATTGAATGTATTAAATGAAATACATTTTACACTAAATTTTCAAACATTACGCACAATAAATTTTCACATAACCTTATTTGCGATTGTCAAATGTAGGTTAGGTCGAGCGGTCGCAGTGCGGTGACCTCCCTCGCTACACGTTAACAATGATTTCCTTTTTATTATTGCTTCTGTTTAGTTTCATTATTTACATTACGTTCTATTCTTTCAGTATACTTGACTTGTTTATAAGTAGAAATAACTGGTTTTCACATAGAAGCAAAACAATAGTACTTAATAATACAATCTTCTATAGGATTCTAATACTCCTGCCTGTAAAATTCTAACAACATATGACAAGCATTTTGCCAAAAATAATGAAATATTAAAAAGAGAAACACACTTTCTTTTCATGTACATTGTCTATTAACAGTAAATGTTAGTATTGTTTATGTTATTATGTATACTTTTGAACTTAATACTAAAATTATTTTTCACTTTGTACTAAGTTATGCTTTTTTAACTATTCATTAATTTGTGGAATAAGATAGCCCGTTTTTGGAAACGTGATGTCTTGTAATATTTGTGTCTTATTGATGCAGTATATATCTGGTTTTAATAAGTCATATAAATATATCAAATTTAATTATTTTCAGATAGAGTGTATGAAAATTGGATAATTTACAATAAACGATGGCAACGTTAGCAGAACAAGCATCTAAGCTTTTGGATTTCAATCAAAAGCTAGATATAACACTTCTTGATAACATAGTAGGTTGTATGTACACTGGGATAGGTGAGCAACAGAGAGTTGCACAAGAAGTATTAACTACACTTAAAGAACATCCAAACGCATGGACCCGTGTAGATACTATTCTAGAATATTCACAGGCAAGGATTTCTTTGATTAAAGCTAATATTTCTTAAAAATATGTAGAGAGTTATTTAATTTATGTATAATTATATGTGTACAGAACCAACAAACAAAGTATTATGCTCTACAAATATTGGAACAAGTTATAAAGACACGATGGAAAGCATTACCACGAAATCAGTGCGAGGGTATAAAAAAATATATTGTAGGTCTTATCATAAAGACAAGCAGTGATCCAGAAACAATGGAGGCTTCAAAAGTTTATCTTAATAAACTTAATATGATTTTAGTTCAGGTAAGTAATTAAAGTTACAAGAATGTAGATACTGTTTAAATTTCATTTTAATAAACCACATCTATTACAGGTTTTAAAACGTGAATGGCCAAAAAATTGGGAATCCTTCATTGGTGACATTGTTGGAGCAAGTAAAACAAATGAAAGTCTTTGTCAAAACAATATGGCTATTTTAAAATTATTATCAGAAGAAGTATTTGACTTTTCTAGTGGACAAATGACACAAACAAAAGCAAAACATTTGAAAGATACAATGTGCAGTGAATTCTCACATATTTTTCATCTCTGTCAGTTTGTATTGGATAATTCACAAAATGTTCAATTGGTGGCAGTTACATTAGAAACTCTTTTAAGGTTTTTAAATTGGATTCCTTTGGGATATATTTTTGAAACAAAATTAATCAATACTTTAGTATTCAAGGTAAATATAACATGTTTTTTATTAACATTTGTTGTGTAATATTATAGTATTTTTATTATTTTCTTTACAGTTCTTAAATGTACCCATATTCAGAAACATTACACTAAAATGCTTGACTGAAATCGCTGGTGTTACAGTAACAAATTATGAAGACGTATTCGTAATGTTTTTTGTTAATGTAATGCGACAGTTAGAACAGATTCTACCCCTTGATACAAATATACGCGAGGCATATGCAGCTGGTGGAGATCAAGAACAAAATTTTATTCAGAATTTAGCTATATTGCTTTGCACGTACCTAAAAGAACATGGGTATTTTATAGAAAGAAAACAATTAAATGAATTACTACTCAAAGCATTGCACTACCTTGTTTTAATTTCTGAGGTTGAAGAAGTTGAAATATTTAAGATCTGTTTGGAATATTGGAATGCACTAGCAATGGATTTATATAAAGCAAGTCCTTTTGCCCCCCAAACGCCGTTATTTATGGCTAAAAATATGACTGTCCCGTCTAGGAGATTATTCTTTTGCCCTGTTTTAACTAAAGTACGATATATCATGATCAGCAGAATGGCTAAACCAGAAGAAGTTCTTGTTGTAGAAAATGAAAATGGAGAAGTTGTTAGGGAATTTATGAAAGACACTGATTCTATTAATTTATATAAAAATATGAGAGAAACTCTTGTGTATCTTACTCATCTTGACTATATGGATACTGAAAGAATAATGACAGAGAAGCTACAAAACCAAGTAAATGGAACAGAATGGTCTTGGAAAAATCTCAATGCGGTAAACATATGCTTAAGATGTTATTATAGCATTCATAGTAAAAATACCAAGGTATACTAACAGTTTCAATTTTTTTTTTTTTTTATTAGTTATGCTGGGCAATAGGCAGCATTTCTGGTGCAATGCATGAAGAAGATGAAAAGCGATTTTTGGTAACTGTTATCAAAGATCTTCTTGGTCTTTGTGAACAAAAGAAAGGAAAAGATAATAAAGCTATTATTGCTAGTAATATTATGTATGTAGTTGGGCAATATCCAAGATTTCTCAGAGCGCATTGGAAATTTTTGAAGACTGTTGTAAATAAACTATTTGAATTTATGCATGGTATGGATACTACATCGTATAACGATTCCACAACATTATAGATTCAATACAAAAATATATTAAGTGATTTAAATATTCTTACAGAAACTCATGATGGTGTACAAGATATGGCCTGTGATACATTTATAAAAATAGCATTGAAATGTAGGCGACATTTTGTTACACCACAAACAGGAGAATTGGTACCATTTATTGAAGAAATCCTTTCTACTATTAGTAGTATCATTTGTGATCTTCAAACACAACAGGTAAAATCACTGAAAACATACGAAATAATTATGTTATATATGTTACATGCAAAAATTTTTCAATATATTTATTGATGATACGTATATTGTATACAACTTTCTTTTTATTTACATGTTCATGCTATAATATAGGTACATACATTTTATGAAGCGGTTGGGTATATGATATTTGCACAGACAGACACAGTAATGCAAGAAGAATTAATAGAACGATATATGCTTTTACCAAATCAAGTGTGGGATGACATAATAAGTCAAGCATCTAAAGTAAATATTAAAAAATCAGAAACACTTTATAAGTTAATGTTCTTCTAATTAATTCTTGCTTAACTTAATAAAAATATTTTATTTAAGAATGTAGATGTATTAAAAGATCAAGAAGCTATCAAACAACTTACTAGTATTTTGAAAACAAATGTAAGGGCTTGTAAAGCACTTGGTCATCCATACGTGATACAGTTAGGAAGAATATATTTAGATATGTTGAACGTTTATAAGGTATATTAATGCTGTTTAATAATTTATTGAACACTTAAATATATATATATTAGCGTTTAACCATCTTTTTCAGGTTATGAGTGAGAATATAAGTGCTGCAATAGCTTTGAATGGTGAGGTAGTAATGGAGCAATCTTTAATTAAAAGTATGAGAGTAGTGAAAAAGGAAACATTAAAATTGATCTCAGAATGGGTCAGCAGAACAACTGATCGTCAAATGGTAGAATTTCATTAATCTAATGGTTATATATTCTAAAGATTGTTAGTATTATCGAAACAATTTAATTTATTGTATATATCATGATCAGGTCTTAGATAGCTTTTTACCACCTTTATTGGATGCCGTCTTATTGGACTATCAAAAAACAAATGTTCATTGTGCTCGAGAACCAGAAGTGCTAAGTGCTATAGCCACTATCGTGAATAAATTGGAATGTTACATTACCAGTGAAATACCCAAAATATTTGATGCTGTGTTTGAATGTACTTTAGAAATGATAAATAAGGATTTTGAAGAATTTCCGGAACATAGAACGAATTTCTTTTTACTTTTACAGGTAACAATATGTAATATTCATTACTTACAAATCGTTTTGTTATGTAATTTAAATATTACAGTTTGAACATTTTTATATTTTAGGAAGTGAATGTTTCTTGTTTCTCTGCATTTCTTATAATTCCACCAGCACAATTTAAGCTTGTACTTGATTCTATAATCTGGGCTTTCAAGCATACAATGAGGAATGTTGCAGATATAGGGTTACAAATATTGTATCAACTTTTACAAAATATTGAAATTTCTGCTCCCGATGCTCAAAACTTCTATCAGACATACTTTACAGATATCCTGCAACATATATTCAGTGTAGTTACAGATTCATCACACATAGCAGGTATGTACATATAAACAATACCAATATGATTATTAAAGTTTATTTTGATATAATTAATTTCGTTTCTGTTATAATCATTTAGGCCTTAATATGCATGCTACAATTCTGGCATACATGTTTTCATTGGTTGAACTTGGGCGAATCAAAGTTCCACTGGGACCTGTACCAGATAACACATTATATGTTCAAGAATTTGTTGCAAGATTGCTTAAAACAGCATTTCCACATTTAACTGATAATCAGATTAAAATAACTGTACAAGGTTTATTTAATCTTAATCAAGATATCCCAGCATTCAAAGAACATCTTAGAGATTTCCTCGTTGAAATTAGAGTGAGTGTTGCTATTTTATGCATGATATTTCCTGTTTATGATTCCTTGTTTATATTCATACAATAATTAAGTACAAATATATAATTGGATAAATAAATTGTTTTCTAAAGGAGTACACCGGCGAAGACGACTCAGATCTGTATCTCGAAGAGAGAGAAACTGCATTACGATTGGCACAAGAAGAAAAGAGGTTACAGCAAATGGCAGTACCAGGAATACTTAATCCTCACGAAATACCAGAAGAGATGCAGGACTGAATTACCAGTCATCTTCGTTAACTGCTTTCTGTACATCTCAATAAGAAACATTCTGTTACACAGACTATTCTATCCTTTGATCTGCGATGTTTCCCACATGTACCACAGCTGCCATCAAGATGGATATACATTACATACTTTTTAAAGCCAAGTTTACAATATAACATTCTTGTAAAGGAGGTAAGCCCGAAACGCGCTGATTGTCTGTTATACAATTTTAAAAGAATTGAAACTTCTGTTATGAGTAACAGGTGAATGCATGCTGAGCAATACTATTTTATGTAGCGAATAAAATAACATTTATACATTGATATTTAGTGGTCTTAACAAATATTTCTTTAATAAAGATGTTTCCCAAAAGCGTTATTTGGTACTGATGCAGTAATAAATGTGTATGCTAAAATTTTGATTTACATTAAAACACGTCCTATATAAAGGAATTAAAAAATTATATTTGTTTCTATATATGTTTTTTATCGATATCATTACATAAATTTTAATGTCAACTATTAAATAACATTTAATAAAATTAAATAATCTTGTTATAATAATAAGGAGCAACCATGCGATATTTGATATTGGTGAGTGTGCTACATTCTAAGGTATACATGTAAGTAAAATCATTTTCTAAACTAAATTGGATTTCAGATATGATATTTAATTCATATTATACATAAAATAGTATTGTTAAAGCAAATTTAGAGGATGTTACACGTATATGTGTGTGTTTGCATAAAGTTGTATGATAATGCTATTAATATTACCATATATAGATATATAGGTACATAGTATATAAATATATATGATCTGCAAATCATACAGAGAAATTTTGTAAATTAAAAACTACATGTCGTATATAGCATTTGTTTAAATTTCACTTTTCTGATATTCCCTACTCTTCAACGATAAATATGTTCTGGATGAACTAATTAATTTTTGTTGTATTTAACTATGATAAGTAAATGAAAAATATACATATATGTATATATGTATATATATATATGTATGTATGTATATACACATATGTGTATATTTAAAAATTTTCTCTCAGTGCATAAATACTTGTTTCTTTTTTTTTTTTTTTTTTGTTCTAGTACTTTAGCAATGAAAATAGTTTATAGGTAGTTTAAATAACATTGTCTGGGGGAAAGGTTTCTAACATTTATTTTTTGTTTATACAAAATTTTATTTATGGGTCTACTTCTACTTCTATTTCATGGCTGTTGCATTAACAAACTTTTAAATGCAACTTCTTTAAAAAAAATGTTAACTACTGATAGTATTATATAAAATTGAAAACATTACATTTTTGTTCAGACTTAAATAACGAATAATATAAAGTATTTTTCTTATACGTATAATGTTGCAAGAAAAGTTCTTGAAGTGAATTATTAACTTACAAATATAACCGACTGTTACCATATCGTAGTAGTGAACGATTGGGGTAAATGATCATTTTTAAATTTATTAAAAGATCGAATAAAATTCTCGAGGAAAAAAGAGAGAAATTTTCGTATTGCGCGCGCGTACACGCGTTCGAGCTTGCCTCCACCACAATCAATGCTACAGGTGCTTGGTCTTACAAGTCATAAATAATCATAATGCATGGTAACAACTTAATAATGTAAAAATTGGTACATGACCTATAGAAACTGTGAAGGTAGACAAAAATTCTAAATAAATTTCGTAAAAAAAAAAAATTACAAAAAAGAAGAAAAAACCGTTTATGTGAAAATATGATACAAAAGAGAATGTAAAACGTGTTTGATTCTGTTCGCGAATTAAGAATTATTTCTTATGATATACGATTTAAAATTTTTATTACAAAATTGTTTTTGTCGAGGATAACACGATCATTATGAATATATTTACTGCTCATGCCGCACTTTTCTCTGAAATGAGCGATGAAAAGATAAAAGAGCGTCATGGCAAGAATATAATAATACCGTTACTGCATTTGAATAAAAACGTAAACGATTTGTATCATATGAATGAATCGAACGACGGTAGCTCTACTTGGAACCCTGAAGCCATTACATTTGATACTATGCGACTCGGGTCTCAAGATAAGCCGCTATTACTCCAGCAGAAGGATCGGGGAAAGAAAATCAATGCCACTTGATGTCATTCTTTATTAGTAGGCTGTATTTATTTGCAACCGGTATTGCAAGGAAACAAACAAACAAACAAAAAAAAGTTTAATGGCATTTTCAAACGATTTGTGATATACCTTGTAAAGATTTATCACAAAAGAAATTATTTGTATGGATAGATGTAATAAGTTACAGATTGTATTTAGTCATACATAGTTGTATGTGATAAGATTACGTGTAATGAGGAAAGTGCTTAAAAGTCGTAAGATATCAAAGTAATAATGGTATCTAAAATAAAGCTGCAACTCAATGTTTTATAAACTGTTCGTTTGTTATACGAGAATCCTAAATTTAACAAGTTTTTACAGTATAAGTAATTTTGGACGTAAATAAGTACAGCTAAGGTTCAAAAAATGATATATCTTTTCTGTTATATATAACAATATTCGGTCGATTAAGAAAGGTAATTTCAGACATGAGTAAGGAAAATGAACAATTCGTTATCTTTCTAAATTAGTCACAATAAGATTGAGAATTCGTGAATAATATTTGAAGGATGAATTAGACAATTGTAAGAACTATATAGTATGAAGTTTTATTGTGTGTGCTATACAAATTTATCATTCAGAGTTTTAAATATAAGAATTCTGTAATAAGGGTTTTTTAAGTGCTCGAAATGTTTGAGAAGATATGTTTCTTTTTGTGTTGATACACCACAAATAGAAGTAATTTAAAAAAGAAACTTATGTTTATCATTACAGTATAGAGATAACACAATTTTATATCAGAAAGTAATTGATTGCAAGACAAGTCTCTTGTTCTCTCTCTAGAATTTCATTTGACCTGAAGAGGAATTAGAAACTAAATTTTGTAAGCTGTTGTACGATGACATTAATCTTATAAGTTATCAAGGATCATGTGACATAGTTGTGAGTACTGAGTACGTAATTACGGAATGGTCCATCACGCGTGTTTGAATGAGTGGATGCATAAGTTAAGAGTTCTATCAGTTATTCATTATAACGACAAAAATATGTAAAGAGTTTAATAATACTTACTAATAAAATAAAGAATGCCACTATAACGATGCTTAATATTTCCGGTAGGATTATGATATATGAATAGCTAAAATTTTGTTTCTCTAATATTGATTTTCAATATTGATCTTTTACTTTTTAAAGATATGAATTAGTAACCGTTATTTAGTCGAAGGCGTATAGGAAAATGTTACGACTGAATTTATAAAAATTAGACAGTCTGGGTATTTTGCTTTTTATAGTAATATAGTTTCATAGCAATCGTACTGCATAATTAAGCAGTAACCAGTTAAAATAATTTCATAACAGTTACTAATTGTAAAATTCAAATTTTGTCTTAAGATATAAATTTGGAACAGGTGTAATCGAAAATGTAAAAATATTTAGCAATTAGCGAATGACTATATGAATTTCAATAATTTCAAATTTTATTTTTAGTATCTGTTGCATTTGAAATTAAAGTTGTGTATTATTTTATTTAAAATACATCGAACCTAATGTAAGCGCCACCTCTGTCAGAGGAAACGAACCTGTTTATCTTATTGCTCTATTGGTAATTTTGAAGAGCTTATCAATTCTTACGAATCGATAACGTTGAAAACAATTAAATTCAGTTGAATTAATTGTTCTTGTTAAACATTCAATTAACGTCCAAATATGAATAAATGTTTTTCTAAAATAATTTCGGTTTTAAGTTTGTTGAAACGAGCTGCAGAGTGTAAGGAGTAGCATAGCACGTACTACTCTGATAGGCAGAGTTTGTCAATTGTTTGGTTTTGTTTCGGATTGCGAGTATATACATAAGCGAAAATGATTCTGTCCACTTTGCAATCTGCAGTAGGATCCTTAACAAGAAGTACGATATTGTCTAATGGGAAATTTACGGTATTACCGTATTTGAAATTCACTAATGTTCGAGATATTCACATAACCTCAAATACTATGAGGGAATTTCGAGTTGGAAATCAAAAAGTAAGAGCTAGCGAAACAGGGAAACATGTAATTATGGAAGGAGAAACAACAACCAATATGACTAGTGCAAGTGAATCGTAAATATTTAATTTTATACTGCATGAGCATCACATTTATATCATAGCTTTGTGTAATATGTTGTATCTTCTTGTAGATAGCTATGCATATTAGTCTAATATAATGTTTACAAAATGTCCATTTCAGGAAAGTGTTGTTTCCTGATGCTTCTACACAGTATAAGCTTTACAACGGTGTAAGATACGATCACTTACATATTATTAATATTAAGTCAACTCCTAACAACACAATAATGTCCCTTACTGATTATAAAGGAAAGTTTTATTATAGAAATATTGTTTCATCGGTATCATTTGTATAATTCTATCGTAATCGATGATATTTTTATAGGAATGGGAAAGATGTTATATTCGGCTGGAATAGAAGGTTTTAAAAATACAAAGAAGGGTACTAACATTGCGGCGCAACAAGCTGCATTTACATTTGGAACGGTAAGAAAAATTTCTTGATATGTTTACTCAAACTTTTGTAACTTTTCGTGTTCTTTTAACGTGCTTTATATTTTCATAGCGTATTTTTAAAAGCGGAGTCAAAACGGTCAGATTGAGAGTACAGGGAATTGGACCCGGCAGAATGGTAGGTGAAATGCATAAATTAAATCTTTTTGTCAAACTATACAGAATGTTTTAAAAAGGTAGGGTCAACCTTTAACAATGTATAGTATCCTCCGAAAAAAGCAAAATGGTCTGTCCCAAATCTTTTGAACATTTTGCGTGTATATTCTTTCAATGACTGTTTTCACATCCATTCAGGGTGCCCTAAAAGGTCTTCAGCTAACAAACCTACAAGTTGTTTCTGTCACAGACGACACTAGAGTATCGTGGAACCCTCAAAGACCAAGGAAACAAAGAAGAATATAATTTATGACATATATTATGATGTATTTGGTAGATTAATTTGTATTAAAATGTAAATTTTGTATATAATTACGTGTTAATTATATTATTAAATTACAATACTCTCGTGGCAGTTTGATTATAATATATAATATCTTATCTGATATAATTGTAATACAAATATTGACTAGATAAAGAGACGAACTTCATAAATTATTTATGCTTACAACAATGGCTTCGCTAAATTTAATTAATAACTTTATTCTATAAACCTATAGTCTTGCTGCGATCAGCGAAATTTGTATTACAAATCGCGTCTTATACTTTATATTAGTTTTCTACATCTATCTTTTAAAGTAAGTTCTCAATAATTTAAGAATCTCCATTAAGACTAATTCAAGCATCGGTTTCTGCTTCGAAATTTCTTCAACGAAAAAAATATGTTACATATTTGACAAGATCGATCTTCTTATGGTACTTCGCTCTTTTTCTTTAAATACGCGAAGAGAAAATGCGTTTCGAAGTCTATAGAGGCAGTTCCGCGGAAAGTGAAGCGAATGGAAAGCTTCGAGTTTCGTTTCATCGTAGTACGTGTTGCGTGATCCAGGGTATGTATTCCGAGACTCTAGTGTATATACCCGGAAGTCGTGGTCGTGCGCAACCCACTCCTGATGAGACCACCCCCACCACCATTATGTTACCATCGGCTTGACTTCCGATCATCAAAGGTCCGCCACTATCAGCCTATGAGAAAATACAATTACATTTACATATGTACGTCTACAGGAAATGGAAAATTTCTCTCTTTCCAATTTCATTGTATGAGGTCAGGATAACATTTACCTATGTCCTCGATATAGGCACAGTGTCTCCAATACAGAAAATCTTTTAATCGTTATGTTTAACAATTACGTGTCGCCCGAGTAATTTTAATGCGTCGTCTTAACATACGATAATCATCCATTGCATAAACACGGCCGACCAAACGTAAAGCGGCGCGATAACAGGGTCCTGTTCAACGAAGTAGAAGGCGGCCGTCAAATGACCCGCGAACAGAATCGTAAATCCGCGATGAAACGTATCGAGTTGGAAATAGCGGCGCGTACCACTTTTCCCGCAGTTACCCGTTCTGATAATTACGTCATACCAGACCGCAATATTTTGTCAACATATTTTTTGACGGTTTTCAATCCCTTCCACCGCCGCCCCCTTTTCGCTGTCCCTCTGGCTGTTTTGCGGTCGAACGATTCAGTCCGGTGGCGGAGACTCGGCCCAATCTCTGCCTGTTAATTCAACCTGCGTACGCATCTATGCGAGCAGCCGGATATTTATCGAAATTCGTGTGGTGGTCGTTGGACAGCACGTGAATTTCGTATACGAACGAGTGACACGTGACCCTCTGTTTAACTAGTTGCACATGAATGACAGAAAAATCGATACGCGCAGCTAGTTGTCTACGTATAAACTAGGGATAGATACGAGACGAGACGATTTCACTTACCCAGCAAGAGTCGCGGCCACCTTCTTCGTGGCCGGCGCACATTTGCTTCGACTCGACGCGGGTCGACTTTCCCTGACTCGCGTACCACTCGCGACATACGTTGTTCTCGATCACGCGAACCTCCACTTTCTGCAACACGTCCGCTCGTTTATCTGCAAGACAAAATAGAACGAGCTTTTGATAAAGAGGCTACGTGGAATCGGTTTTAATCGGACACGATTGTCGAGTGCTTGAAATCTACGTTTATCTCTTTGCTTTCGGTTGCCTCTTTTGTCTTTCGACTACATGTACATGACATAGTTTACTATTTATTGCTTTAATCATTGGAAATTTATTGCTTGGCAGAAGCTACGTTGGTCGCCATACGTATCATATCGATCGTATATCTAATATTGCAAAGGTATATTTGAAGATCGAAAGGTAGGAAAATTCTCAGTGACACGTGACTGGTATCACAGCTTAAACGATATCGCGTATTTAAAAATGTTAGTTTACTGAAATGACACGTAATCAGCGTAGGAAGTTTTCTATAAACGAGGTGTGGTAATATCGATAGATATTCCTGAAATAATAAAAGTAACCAAAAGTACGTAGAACGATTAAAGCTACGTAACATTTTCACACTTGAAGGGTAGTCGATGGTTCTTGGTAATCCTGGATAAATTAAAGCTAAAATTAAGAAACTAAATTAGGCGTAATCTACGTGACGGCCGTAATCTTATATTATGAGGCAAGGGATCGAAATCAATTTTGTTCGTTCTCAAAGTTTTGACGTAGGAAGTTTCAATATCAGTAAAAATATCATGCAAACCATCGGTATATTTTTCCGCATTCCCTTTAGAAAATTTCCATTGCTCCGGAACGCGTATCGTGAACGCGGAAGCGTTCGAATCGAGCAAATTTCACCGAGGGCGCTTTTAGGTGAAAGTTCGACTCGATCTCTTAGCGCCATTAATTTAGGGCAGCGAGCAGGAACTTTGGTGAAACGCGATTTCGACCAAGGTAGAATTCGCTTACTTAGTCGTTCGTGGAAAACTTCGGTGGCACACCTGTTCTACTTCCGTGCCCCTTACAATATCATTATCGAAAACAAATAGACTATGGCAACGTAACAAATTTTTGCTCCCTTTGTTCGTATTTAATGCGCCGATAAAATCATTGGTTCGCTGGAAAATCCACTTTGTAACAGCCTGGTAGCAGAAGCAGCGATTTTCTCGCCAAGTTACAGTCGATTTTATATCCCATTAATCCGATGAAACGCCAAGTAATTAACGTCAACGACTCTCAGTTCTCGAGCGAATTACCGGGCAAAAGGAAGAAGCGAGAAAGAGGGGATGAAGTGGAATTATTTACTTACATTTGGACCTGT
Source organism: Bombus pyrosoma (assembly GCF_014825855.1). NCBI lineage: Eukaryota > Metazoa > Arthropoda > Insecta > Hymenoptera > Apidae > Bombus > Bombus pyrosoma. Next base: position 3,817,827 of record NC_057770.1, on the reverse strand, counting down.
CTTCGCCGAACCAACCCCATCCAGCAGCCTTGGCGAGTTCCCCGCCGAAGGCGCTATACCCTGGTTTCCCTGTGGCCACAGGTAAACAGGCGGGTTTCACGCTCTCCGACCAAGCGATTGGCCTTGCAAGTTCCAGAAGGGCAATATCGTCCACGTATTTTCCGCACTTGTGACCAGAGTGCAGGATAACGTTCGTCACTCTCTCTTCCTTCGACGCTGGCACTTCCGGCCCCTTCAGATTGTACTCGCCGAGGCTGATCCGTAATTGACCGGTGGGGATTATAGAACTGCCTCTGAATCAAAAGCAAAAGATATTTATCGTTCGTTAAATCGTCGTTGAGAGTAATATCTATATAGTATATTTTATTTAGGAAAAAGGAAATTTCACGGTGGTCCGAGGAAACGATGCTTCTATGAAAAATTGTAGATGCTATGGCATAGAATATCGAAGTATGCCTAGTACTTGTTACGATATTTCTTAACGGAGAGACAAGTGGGTGAAATAAATCTTTGCTTCGGTTCCATCTCCCTCATTCATAGTAAATTATTTTCTAGCTGTTCTTAATCTCTTTAACGCTGTGATAACTCCCAAGGAAGCACATTTTCCATTTTGTCCCATATCTTATCCCGAAACGTACACGTTACGCGCTACTTCCTTAAACTCGCATCCTGTAAATCCTTACGCTGTAAAGCTTCCAAAGAACGTCTGTTTGAAAAACGACGAGTTATAACTTCCACTTTACACGCATTACGGATACATGTAGGCCAAGTAGGACAAATAGCTGGGTATTCTGGCCGTTTCCGGACCGCAAGGAGTCAAAGTCCAGTAACGATGCCGGCAAGTAATCATCGTGAAAGTTAAGTGCACGAGAAACCAGGTGGTATAAATGTGTGAAATAAAGGCAGCATTCTATATTCTTCGTTTTACGTTCTTTTCCACTAACCTTTCTTCTATTTCTTTCATTCCTCTCGATGTTTCTAAAGTAACGGAGCCAACTCCTTCGTAGCCTTTGCTCGCGATTATTTAACCGAAAGTTTTGCTCCTCTCCGTAGCAAAGCTTCGATATTGGTATTCGAACGGCCTCCAAATGTAGCGGTTTCGCTTAATTAATTGGTCAACGCGGCTTCCGAATAATTAATGAAATTATAACAGTTTTCGTGCCACCCTCTGCTACAAACGAGAGAGCACGAGAAGATGTCTCGTCCCAGTTTCTTCGTTGCCTCGATTCCACCGACTCGCGGATGCTGCAATCACATTCGAGTCGTTTCCCAAGTTTCAAGGTTCGTCTCTTTTTACGAAGACAACCCTCTGTTTTAATGGACCCTTCCATCTTCGTCGAGGCAGTCCCATTGTTCCGGCTCCCGTTGTGGATTATACGATTTAGCACGGATGCATCATCGTAGTTACTCCCTGCCCTTATCATCGCACCCCTTCCAATTAAAATGCACCGCTGGCTAAACGCTGAATCGCGCCACCGGTTAAGGGGAGTGGCCTTTTTAACTGGCAACTCGGCCATTAATCGTACCGTTAATTCGCTTGTAAACTGGTGAGCGCGAGGAGAACGGTTGCCGAGTATTTCGCGGTGAACTTTGTTTCTGTTCGTATCGATTTAGTCGACAATACAGAACTTGCCATTTATTCTCTTTTTTACTGTTTTACTTGAAGCATCCTCGAAATATTATTGCATGATGTTCCGACGAATAATAACGATGAACAGATCTTTGTATCGTTACGTACTTGAAATTCTTCGGTCTGTCCGTGACCATTTTTTCCCATTTCTTGCTTTTCCCCCTCCCGCGATAACTTAACGAATAATTCTCTTTCGCGCGTAGAACCGCATTAACGAAATTTATTTCGGCCGTTTCCGTGAACGATAAAGAAAACGCGGACAATGGTCGGAGTCGGATATATTTTCACGATCTCGCGCTAGCTGGTAACATTTTGTCATGCGTTTTGCATGGCCGCTAGCAATTACCGAGTGGTCTGTAATCTACACGCAATCATGGTTTACAACGCCGAAGCTCCGTTGGATTCTCTCTATGGCCACCCTGTCCAGTTTCAACCCCTTCCTCCGTCATCTCCTCCCTCCCTCTCTCTCTCTCTCTCTTTCTATTTTCATCCCCCTCCCTCCCTCCCTCCCTCCCTTCTCTCTCTCTCTCTCTGTTTCTCCGTGTCTCTCTGTATCGTTCTGTTTCTGTTATGTACTCGACAAAGACAAAGATAGAGAACGCCTACACGTTTCATCGCGCAACACCACTGTCTCGACGTTTAATTACACCTGCATGGACACCGTTCCACATAAATCTCCGCGCTGTATCCGTGAGAAAAAAGAATTACGAATATTTTCGAAATCCTCTCTCGATTTTAGCCAGTGATTGGAAGAGTTTCCAGGATCCTATTACGATGCTTCGTGTGCGATTCCCTTTAAATGAGAAGCGTGGAAATTACTTTTAAATTGAACCACTGACACATTCTGCCCCTTTTTGCGACCCCTTTTTTCTTTTCATTTTAACGTATAATACCGTGCTTTAAACATCGATTCTTAAAATCCGATCGAATCGATATCGACATTTACAATCTACGCGTATAGTCGCTGTATTTCTATTCTTTGTATTTTATCGGCTGATATTTCAAATTCTATGATAAATTCTTGTCGCGATATAATACGTATTTTCCGCGTAAACGATAATTCGCGAAATGTAGACCAAAATATATTCTATACGTGCCGATCAAACGAAGAGCGGTATATCATCGATAACCCATTGCATAATTAATCGCAGACAATTCCGCGAATATGGGGAAAAGGTCGTTGTTAACAACGCGAGCGATTCGATCGATCGTTTAAATAATCTCGTTTGGCCGATCAGTCTGTTAATCGTTCGACAAGAATTCTATTGAATCGTATAAGTATACACCATCGAAACGATTCTTCGTAACGTTATTATTTTCCCTTAAACGCGTCCCGTTAATCGTTCGTATAAACGATAGGAACGTCGTGTTATGCAACCGTTGAAGGATTGATTCGCGTATCCACACAAACACACACACACACACACGCAAACACACATCTCCAGCCAGGACAGAAACGTTTTTCACTCTGGCATTTAATAAAAGGCCGCCTCTTGACTCTATTTGGCGACAGTGTTTACGCGAGTAAATAGCGGCACAGCAGTTTTTAACTTGACACAACGCTCTTTGCGTTTCCATTCGACTCGCTCGTTCGCCGGAAAAATACGCTCGAGGTTTCATTTAAAATGTAATCGTCGCTCCAATTAACATCGATATCGTGTCCCGCGTGCATATACGACCGCAGGGAACGACGGGACACCGGCAAACGACACACGGTCCCGCCGTTTTATATAATTTTAACGAAGTGATTGGCCGTTTATCCGGCCATTCGATAATCACAAAGCCAGACAGCAAGTCAGAGAAACACGTTTGTCCTGTTAACGGTCCTCGATATTTCACCACGTAGGCATTATTTCCCTATACATATCTATATATGCACGTACAAATGTACATTGCGGTTTGAAAGTATCCGGATATCTGCTTACTCTTCGCGAGATCTATTTTCGTTATAAACTTATATATATTATTATTTATATATTATTTATATTATCTATATTTATTCTCAGACTGTTCGCTATTTAAAGTACAAGGCAGATTCAGAAGATTCTATTGAACCGATGGACAGACTTTCGACGTTAGTACAATCAATGGATATTTAAATAGCAAATGCGTGTAATGGTATTTCCAGCGAAGAGTAAAGTACGTTATTTAGATTTACAGTGATAAAAGTGGCAAGTGTTGCTAATTACTAATTCGTTATGTCAATTTGTACGCATTGGTAAAATGTTGTTACTACGATACGTAATTGGGTGAAAATTTCCCTCCGTGTTCGACTTCGACTTTTATCTTTAACTCATCCGATCTTATCCCTTTTATGTTACGATGATTGTGAACGTTTGTAATTTTTTTTCTCCGAGAGAATATGTTTCGCGGGAAAGTGACATGATAAAAATAGGTGTAGCGCGACGTTGGAATTTCGTAGTATTCCCTTTCCTCTTTTCTTCCCTTTTATACCCCTCTTTTTGTTTTCTTTTTTCCTGACACGTTACGTAATTTCTAGAGAGGCGCGCATTAAACTTTTTATCCTTTCGCCGAGCGTGATGATTTTTGCAAACTGCAGAGCGTAATCGCCGCCGCGCGCAACACGCGGATTTCTAGGTTTTTAAATCTGGCACAGATTTGCATAGATTGCACGGATGGATTAAGTGGATTATGACGCAATAACTTGCGGCGCTTTTTTGAGGCAACTTCGTTCTTAAAAAATTGAACTACTCGGGTCGAACTTTCGAGTGATATCTCCCTCCAATTTCTCTTTGGTTTCGCGCCTGCAAATACAGTGATATTTCTCGCTCGTATCATTCGTTACTCGCAGAAAGGTACAAACGAGACGATTTTCTGTCATCTACATTTTCCTCTATAATCATTTTCCAATTGCTCCAAATCCGATTATTCGTCGCTGGCCAATGTTCTTACGAGGATGGATGAAAAATGATCGAAAATGAAGCTATAAAATTTTATCTTGCTAAAAACAGACGCCCTACGATAACATAATTTCTTAACATAGTTCCTTGTGTTTCGACGCACTTGTTCTAAGTCGCGCAAGCATTTTTTATGTTCTCGGAAGAAACGTTTTCGACTGATCGAGAAGCAACGAATCTCTTAGGTCTCTTACAGCTTTTTAGAGGTCGCGAAGCTCACTATCGCGACTTTATCAGAGCAGAGATTTATATCGTATCGAAAGTACGAACCAAGGCTTATAAGCTTTAGTACGAGTACGTTGAAACGCGAACGACTGTGATTAAAAAATTGTCCGCTGCTCTTATTGAAATTGCGAATAATTATTACTTCGTTCTCGTTATCTTTCATTAATTATTCTGCAAATTTCGAAGAACGAATCGCGCTCTATCGTATTTATGTATTACAGAATATCCGTTTTTACGATACTCGTGGCGAATGCATTCGTAACGATACATTTGCATGCTGAAAAATGAATACTGTTTCCGGTGGACGAGGTTTAACCGCGCGGCTATCGAATACCACCATTCAATCGTCGAGATCGAATCGGAATAATTACAGCTACGGTTTGTTGGACAAGATGGTTGCTTGCGTTTCGCTGACATTTTAGCAGCGATATCAAAAACGGTAGAAAATTTTGGCACACACGGGCGCCACTGTGAATATCGTTCCGCGATAAGATCTCTCTTTCTCTCTCTTTACTCCCTCTCTCTCTCTCTCTCTCATTCTCTCTTGCACCCTATAGCGGTGCTCGTAGATTCGATTACAGGGAACAATGGGCAGCTTTCCATGAAGAAACAGTCGGTTTTCTGCCATGAATATTTTCGATGGCAACCTGCATATTGATTACGCGAACACCGCGTACACCGGCATTATTGCAAAGAATGGCGGTATAAACTATCCGGCCGATCGATATTGTAATGCTTTGAAATTTAGGTACTCCTTTTTTCGTTGTTTTTTACGAACTGTCGGGGAAACGAGTTTCTAAATCGAATGGACCGAGCGATTTATTTTGAATTTATAAATAATCGAGCCATATTGTAAAAATATTCAGGGTATTGAATATTGGGTAGTCTTCTAGGCAACGGTGTTCTTTTAAAAGTAAAATTCGATGTTCGAAAAGAATGGAATTTTTATTTCTATAATCATCTTTGCTCGATAGTTCTTCGTCCTTTTTCCTCTCTCTCTCTCTCTCTGTGTTTTAATATTCGTATTATTTAAAGAGAAATCAATCCGATAATAATATCGAGGAATCTGGAAGAATTCGATGAACGCAGAATTTCCGAACGATCGACGTAACATTCAACGAAATTAATTCTTACGTAGAAAATATTCGTTGTCTCTAATTTAAAAATGTCAACTTTATATAGCGCGAAATAAATTTCATTTACTCATACATATAACACTTGGTACATGTATAGAACGTTTGACATAATATTTGAACATGGCAACGAAGCTTGTTTTATTGATAATCTATCTATAAATAAGTGATTGCTTGAAAGCAAATATAACACCAGGAAACGGTGGAATGAAATGCACCGTATATTTGCTGTGCATCTGTATTTAAGTCATACATTTCAGCCGGTAGAAACAGTGATATAGAAACCTTGTTGCATAATACCTCGCAATTTCATAATTAATAATTAACTAAATATCGAGGCCATTAAATTATTTATTATATTGTCGATTAATTAATAAACTCGTGTATGTATGTGGAATAGAGGATGCGTAGTATACTCACGAACACAGGCAATGGGCTGCAGTCAGGACGAATCTTGAATTAAGTATGGTACCGCCACAAAAGTGTCCGCCTTTCCTGCTTATGCTCACCATCCAAGGGAATTCGTGAGGAATTGCATTTTGTCCTCCAACGAGTCTCGCCGTACGTGTGGCAATGTTTCCTTGACCGCAAGGGACATCGGCGACTGTTATTGCAAACATCGTATTGCTTCGTTAACATCCGATAGAAAACAACTGCAGTCGGATGGAAAAAAAGAAGAATATGGAACGGGAAGTTCGGTAAATTTTCTATGAAACGGTGATTAATAATTTAGTCATCTTGATTTCTGGAATTTTTGTCGAAAAGTTAATGAACGATTTAAAAGCTATTCTTTGATATTTCAAAATCCAAGAACACGATGAACATTAGGTGACATTCTTTTATTTCAATGATAAAAACCTTTTTTAATCGTTCCATCTTTCTATATTTCGTCCGAGTGCGTATAATTCGCGAAATTAGAAAGGGATTAAAAAGTCTAAACCTCATCTTCGTCGCAATTAAGTGGAATTACGAGAACAATTTACAATTAAAGGGAAAATGGTCTGAAAAAGTTGCGACCATCGAAGAACCCGAGTTCCCGGTTTCTCCGGTTTTTTCATTAATCGTGCTCGTACACGGGAGCGCCAGGAAAGTTCGTTTCGACTTTTATCAAAAATAATCACCCGGTAAGCGAGGTGTTCGTTAACGCCGAATCAAATCCAGTTTCGGTCGCATCTTTTATGAAAATGGCGTGCGTTTACATAGTATGTAGGAAGAGAAAAAAAAAATCGTTTAATTGGATCGTTGGATGGTCGTTCGAATCTAAATAATTTCAGCAATTAAGCGAGTCGAGAATTTATAAATCTCGTTTCTTTGAATTTAATGAAAATCCACGATGTATTGGTTCTGTTCATTTTAAATCATTCTAATAAGTGTTCTGTACCACTTGAATCACGACTCTATTTACTGAAATATTCCTGAAAAGTTTATGAGCTAAAAAAAGACACAAATGAGCAGTACCACCAAGAGAATATTTAAATACCTCTTTCCATATAAAACACCGTGTGAAAATATCTCCTCGCGATACCATATAGCTGTCATCATAAAATCTCTATAAGGGATGATCCTGAGACTTGTATCCAAAGTTTCCTTCAACAGCGATAGCGATAGCAGTGACGGATAATCACGCATGAAATGAAAATCCCGCTAGAAATTCTGGATCTTAATCCTCGTACGATTTACCGATCTGTTCGTCTGTGCGCCTCTTTCTCCTAAAACTAATCTATAAAACGGGCAACATCTTCAAATCCTCTGACAGGATTTGGACGGCGGGAGGGTCAGGTTAAAACCACGAACGAGACGTGTCCATCTAGTGATGTACAAGCGTTTAATTGAAAGCTGAAGCAGCGCGTACAGCGGAATGTTAACCGATTCAAGAGGAACCAGCCGCTGACGGCACCGTTACTGGCATCGCGCGAATTTAATGCCCCGAGCAGATAGGGATAGATACGGCGGATCTGTCACCGCAATCCCTGCGACATCCCTCCGCTCCCTCCACCAGAATCACTCCCTACCCTTCGCGTTTCCCCTCTCGTTTCACGCCTCGGCTGATTAATTGGACCTCTACGTCTGCACCACCGATCCCACCCACTCTGGTTTCGGGGGTCTCCCTTCGACACTGCAGTTTCCAGCCCCTTTCTCTACTTCCGCTCCCTCTCTCGCGATATCTCTTCTCTTCTCTGCTCGCCTCGATGTCACCCGAATTACGGGAAGAAGACAGAGAACGAAGGTTGCACAGAGGGTGGAGGTGGGTTGGTGGGGTGGTGGTGGTGGGCAGAGAACAGGCATAGAATTCGAAGTCACCTCTATTCGGAAACGCGTAATAGATATGTCAAAAGCAGGCTATGAACATGGTCATGATAATATGCTGATGCCTTCGCCCCCGCCATTGGCGACTTCCCCTTCGGCTCGTTTATCCACCTCCTCCTCTTCCCTGTCGCTGATTTCGTTCACAGTTTGGGCTAGGCCTCTTTTTTTTTTCTCTTCCTCTGCTGCCCTTTCTATCCGACGATGGTCGAATGGACAGGTTGGAGATTCTTTCTCGAGTCTTTTGTGTGGATTCTGGCGGCTGCAGGTGGCAGCGGATGGGGTTATTTTAACGGCTGGAAAAACCCGGATCGCGGCGCGGAGGCTCATGGAAAGAAAGGGAACCCTTTCGGTTTGCTTTGATTCGCTTCTTTTTTCCGGTTTCCCTTTCAAGTGGTTTCATGCCGATTTAAATTGTTGCCAGTGCGTTTTGAATGGCTCGAGTGAGTTTGACAGCCATTCTTCCGGTAAATGCGGTGCGGTTTCGACGAATAGGGTTGATTAGGAGAATATCGTAATACTTAGAACAATGCTACGTGATATAGTATACTTACGATTATCTATAAATCGAACACGTACATATATCAAGGTTGAAAAGTTATTTCAAGCCGGATAAACGAAATGAATAACTTTATGGTTTCAACGACTATTTATTACGTATCCAACGGATAGAATAGCTTTCAAAAATATATTTGTTGTTTCTTTGGTACTTTTTCAGACTACGCTCGATGGTTATTCCGTTTACCACTTTATCCGCGTCCTGTCCATATAACGTATTTTATTTGTCCCATAAATATGGAAAAACGTGCTCGTGACGTAAATGACGTGTATCACGATGGTGAACTCGGGCGGGTTAAAATTGGCTACATAAAAAAAGGAGTGTAAAAAAGATGAAAGAGATGGTCGTTTAACAGGCTGATTAGAACTTGTCGCGTGACGACCGATATTTTAATCGATCGGAATATTTTTATCAGCGTTATACGAAATTTTCATGGGATCCTGTGGCTCGCGTTGTTCCGCTGATCACGAAATTCAATAGTATCTAGAAAACGCGAATGTCGAGTCGCATGAGATATGGCAATGTAAAGGATTAATTGAGGCTGTCTAGATCGATGGCAATTTATCTTGATAATTAATTTATCTTGCCACTCGATACATGTCGACATTATAACCGGACGGTTATGAAAATGATTTACGTAGTCGCAATGGAAATATTTCGCTAATATTATTTCCGATCTGCAAATCGAGAGAATCCTCGGAATTTCGAATCGCGAAAGTTGCTACGATTCTACTTCGTAATGGATCATTCTCGTTTCGATATGCAACCGGATTCCACACTATTATTCTTAATAATGTTACAGTGCGTAATCGAAATTCATAATCGAACACAGGTGATTATACTTTACAAATCTGTCTCTATGTCTTTGTAAGTTTAAATATTATTGTACGATGACACCTATTATTATTTAAGTACCTAAATATTTAAGTAAATGTTTAATTACATTTTCTAATCTCCAATTTCTATTAGATTGGAATGTACGAAATGCCTTTGAGTTCACATAACATGTCATACGAATTCTAATTATTCCTGGTATCCGATAATGAGGTTTTTATGTCTTCTTTACAAACTTTTTTCAACGTGATCGACGATACTTTGATCTATCAGATCTAAACTACAAAGAAAGTACGTCTCGCACGCACCAACTCGATACATGCTATCGCTCGTCATCGAAATAATAATTCCCAAACTTCTTCCCAAAAAATACCGCGTGCATTTTCAAATTCTCTGTCATTGGCTCACGTAGCGAAAGTATGCACTAACGAAATCTGATTGTCCACGGTGATAAGATGACGAACGTTGGCAACGAATCAGACAGCAATTTTCAACTCGATATCTCGCGGTCAAGGCGCCACGGAGCCCATTAATCATACGCGCCTCCTAATTACCGTCTCCGATCGTTTGAGATTGATTTCAGAAAAGATTTCAAGATGACGCACGGGACTTGACGTATCACTCACCTCCCCCAGCTACTCAGCATTACGTCACGACGATGCCATTGTTCGAATCAAAAATCGATGAATTTTCGTTTCTCTAATTTATCGGCAATTACACGTGTGCCCATTAACGCGATTACCTTTCTGTGCGTACCGGCCATTAATTTGTCCCTGGCTATACATCGAATGTTATGCATCGAATGCATAAACCTGACGTTGGCCACTGTGTCGCGAGAAATTGGAAAATTGTAGGCCCGCGTGATAGTAATTGAATTTCGAACGGCGTTGCCCCGGGCGCAACCTTCGTCAGGTTAAGAACCTCGCGAATGATCGTTGAGGATACATTGGCCTGTCCAAAATTTGTCGAACTAGCGAACTGGTCGAGGTCATACACCGTCTAAGTCAGTCGGCCTTCGACCGGGTTATACACCCATTTTTCTATTCAGCCTGTGTGTGCGTGCCTTCCGCATACGTAAGTCGCGAATAAGCGACGTTAGCAGGCAAAATATCCGCGTTCTATGCCCGTTTCTTCGTGCTACCTTTCATGCAAAATAACAAAACATCGCGAGAAATATTAACATTGTAAATTTATCGATTATCACGAATAATCGAAATTGCAGATTATAAATAAAATTATACACTCCCTCTGGACTGCTATGTATCGAAAATTACAAAGTAAATACAGTCATTTTAATTTACGTGTATCCGAGAGAATAGTTTATATTTAGAGAGAAATTGATCGATAGTTTATCGAACAGCGTGTGTTTCAACGGTTGGCGCGGTTCTGGTTATGAACGTCCGAGATTATGGAAATCCCCGTCTTTCAAAGAGTTCCATGGCGGCAATATTTCAAGGCGAATGGATTTAAATTAGAATTCGATTCGTTTTAAGGAGCAGTCGCGCGTGACCGGGTTGCAACGGCACAAGTGCATCGTTGCATCCATTTGGTAATGAATGACTCTGAAAATCCAATGTTAAGCTTGTCATTTCGTGTAACTGCAATTTACGCTGCCCTGCCCCTTCGTTCACGCATAGGTTACCGATCGGGGGCTAATGTCGCGGAAAATTGTTACGTTTAATAAATATCGCTCGGATCGATACGGATTTTCGGTGCCACGGTTATTTTCGATGTGTACAACTTGATGAAGTCAATCGCAATTTCATGTTTGCATAGAACTTGATTCGAATATTGTATTGCATATTTGGTGCTCGTGAAACATGCCCGATAAAAATGTAAACAGCGCATGAAATCGAGCAAACAGATTTAAATGGACTTTGTCTTGTCTGATTCGAACTTTTGCGTATGTGTTCTTCTTTTTTCAAATGTATTTACTTTTATGGGTTACGGTCCCTATGTTTCTCGGTCAATGGTTTTCAAATAATGGTTCTCAAATACTTAAAAAGTCGATATAGTAACGGCGGACGTTGAATTCGGTTTAGTAACTTCCCGCGTTCTGTCGTTATTCACAAGCGTTTTCTTTCGCTTCCTATTCGCTTCTGTTTCTTATTTAATACCGTGTTTAGAAACCTTGCCAACTACTTTTTATATTTACCTACTTTTATATCTTTGCTTCATGTTTATATCTCTCAAATATCGTCGGAATATTCGGTCGATAATTAATAAACAGAACTCATTAAACGCCCAATTAGTTGTAACGATTAGATATCAATTTTCGACATTGAAATTCGAACTAATAAATTGATAACGACCTCGCCCCCTCGTAACATACCTCTGTCAGAATCAAGCTAACTGTACCATAAATAAACCTAACGTAGTTGCTCGAAAAGAAAAGTTTCGCGGTAGCAAGAAACATAAACTACTCACAATTATTGTATTCCTTGGAGATACAGCCGACAACGGCGACGAGAAACACGAGAGACGAAAAAATGACGGAAACGTTGCGCGGGACCATGTCTGTTCCGATTTTCGGTGATCGTTTGTCGGTGCACAATGAAAAAGTGTCGCAGTGTCCGGGTATCGGGGCTTCTTTATACGTGGTTCGTTACGATTGCATCTTTCTCGTCGTTCAGTTTCGTTCTTTGTCTCGCCTTCCACCACCCCTTTGCTCGTCACCCGCCTTTCGGAGGCTCGAACATCGAGCAGCCGAGACTCGTGGCCGTCTATCGATACGATTGTCGCGGCGGAAATCCAATGATAATGCGAGTACGAAGCCGAGTCGGCCCCGATGTGATTTTCAAGGTGATTTCTTCACACTTAATACGCCTGGCGACGTGTGTCTTTCGGCGACTGGTCGGTCAAGGGCCAAGGGACAGATGCGTATCGATCACGATGCCATTGAGTCCGCGATTTTATCATCCGTCAAGGACTCGCGTTCGCGCTATATATCGTTCACGCGCACTATCATTTATACATATATATATATATATATATAGATTTTTCAGAATGGTATCTATGTTTCGCGTGGAAAAGTTGACACGTCTGTATATTTTTAGTATACGTATTTGTAGATTTTTTTCCCGGAATAGGAAATTTGTGTTGCACTCTGAGCCGCAAAGTAACGAATGACACGATGAATTTATGAGTAGAGGATGTTTCATTGATTGTTACGAATGAAAGCTTTTTGCAGTTATGAAAGTTGCAGGTATATAATTGAACGTACAATCGATCGTAAAATTCGTAGTGATTTTTGGTACATTTTTCTATTACGGTATGTGGAATCCGTAGGATGACATAAAAAGAGGAAAATGGTAGTGATATACTGATTGTGAGTCAAGGTTTATGACACTTGACTGGCGTGTATTTTAATATGTAGTAAGTAAATACAGAAACGCGTCTTGAAGTCTTTGTATTTAAACACGGGCTTTAAAGATTATGAATGGCCTGAGGGTTACCACTCGAGTTATGGATTACATATATATATGTATGTTATAAATTTGTGGTTTATTTACTTTTATACTGTAATAAAATTATCTCACAAATAATTTGTCGCTTTAATAGGTAATTACGTAGAAAATACCTTCTCTCGAAACTCAAGAAGCGAGATTAGGATCGATGTGAGATATTAAGATCTACGAGTCTCGTATTTGAAACAAAGTCAGCAAACTAATGCTCTTGTCCATGTTTCTTCTAATTTTCCGCTATTCTCGAAAATGATCCTAATCTTAATGGTTTAAGGTTGTTGCTACATCGACACGACCTCGTTGTATGAGAGAATACGATCTTTTCCATAATCACCTTAGCTTCTTCTTAGATAAAATTAACTAATTACCCGTTGTACCACTAGACGAATATTTAGATATCAAAAATGCCTTTGTTCCTTTTCTTCTGCCATTTATTTGCCCTTGTTAAACATTTCCTAGCCTCCTTGTTCAAACAACATAATACCAGCATTATGTTGTCCTAACGTTCACGTAATTACATCAAAATTAAAGCTGTTCATGGCGGGTAATCGTATTTCGTGCACGCATACGTTCTCCACGACGTTGTTATCGCCGACAAACGACAATCGGATTATGTGCCTACGAATAATCACTGTGACAGGTGGTCAGGATAATCGGGGGCATGGAAGCTGTTGACCGCGTGCGTTTCGCTGTAGAACGATGCAACATTAGTAGATACAATCTCGTCATTAGATCCAAGCAAAATTTGGGCCATTTCTTGTCATGCTTGTACAAACGATAACGTACGTTCCATTCCGGACGATCGAATCGCACAACGATTCCCAATTGAAAATTTAATCAAATATATTTGGTAATTAGTCGCGATTAATATTCTAATGGTTGCAATTACACCGTGGACTCGTGCAAGTCTTTTGTCGGATAAGGAGGTAAAAGAGATTTCAAAGTACCGTTTCTTTCGCTCATCAATCGGTATTAATCAATCGCCAGCGAAATTGATTACTCCTTAAGGGAATTTTGCTGATTAAGTGAGACGAATTTGATTACTTTTCGGTATAACGAAGCTTCGCGATAGGAGAAGTTGGAAGATAATCTTTCTTCGATTTATGACGAATATCGACGTAAATCATTGAAAAAGTAATTTATCGACTGTAATTCCATTTTTCACAATGGTGGTGGTCTCTTTTTATTTCCATTTAATTTATTCTCCAAATTTACCAAATTTCTCTAGTACACTTTTCAAAAACTTCCTAACGTTTTCCATACTCTATCCACCCTAAAATTCCACTAGAAATTATGAAAATTTTATCTCCAAACTTATTCGCCCTTAAATAATTGTCCTAAAATATTCCGAATATTTCCAGCCATCAAAAATGCATCACATTTCCATCCGCAGTTGGAAAAATCGTAAAATCTACGTCACGGAAGTTAAAAAATGGGAAATTTCTAAAACAGCCCTTGGTCTAGAACAACCCTTTATCGTTGACTCGGTAGTCACTTCTCAGGGTTCGTTTCACCACGGAGCACACAGGCGAAATCCGCTGCGTGTGCGGTCACGCATGCACACGTGCATACAGCAGCCGGTACGCCACGGGGAATATGAAAGCGAGAGTCACTCCACTGTTACTCCATCCACGTTCCTCTGAACTTGACCCACTCTTTGTCTCTCGCGGAGTAACGTGTTTCAGTCGCGCCTACGACGTAACGTCGCCGTCCCTCTTCCCACTCGTCGGCACTTTAGCCGGGCCTCACCTTCGTCGCGAGCAGCCGCTCGAGCTCTACCTGCGCCCGACAGGTACATCACGAAATATTCCTGCAGCTGGTTTTAACCGGGTCAAGTTCGTTTTCAGACGCCGGAGATCGGACCCGACCATTCCCCACGGACGCGGAACTGATAACGAGTCGCTCCTCTTCGCCAGAGACTTATCGTCTCTTCTGGTTTACGCCGCTATCATAGCGGTCCTATGAATCATTTTTCTTCGTTTATCTTTGTCCCCTTGCTTCCATGTAAATGCTGTAGTACTTAGGCTAATTGTTTTTTTTTAGCAGTTTTAGCAGCAGTTCTACGATGAATCTGTAGGGATTGAAATAGGTTGATCAATCAACTGACGAAGCTAATTCGATTCTTAAATTGTAGCAATTGTGAATTTGCGAATCCCAGGAACCTGGCCGTGTCTTTCTAGGAGTTATTGATGGTCTCCTCGAAAGGAAGGAAATCTATATACGAAGCTTCATTGTTCTTCTTTATTTTGTTGGTTTCTGCAATTCTTACGAGAAATTGCTTCGTTTTCAGCTTTTTTATTTTCTCAAGATTCGAGAAACATATATATCTATTTCTTATGTTAAGGAATTATTACGTGATTTTAGAAGAAGCTGGATTCAAGTGGTAAAATAGTTAAATACGATAGCAATATCTGAGATCATATTTGTTTTTATACGGTGCGTACGTGGCCAATGTTCGTTCGAACGACGTTTTTGGTGTTCAGTGCTAACTAATAGAAGGACAATGAAATATCTGAGCGGTTGTAATTTTAGTTCATGGCATCGATTCGCCTATACACGCGGTGAGGTCGAAACCCTGTCTCTAGACGAGGAGTCACTGACATCGCGAGGTCGACGAAAACGAAATTTAGTTCGGTGCACTTGAGATAGAAACGACCTTCGTAGCCCCTGACAGTAAGTCACTATCCTATGTTTAATCATTCATTCCACTCAAAATAAATAGTTATTCCGAAGTCGTTCTCATTGATGAATATTCTTATTTTGACTACAAAGAAATTTTTTATTGAAACGTAGGTACATTCGGCCACACAATGCAATTCTTTTGGAAACAAACAAATTAGACGTAACTGATTTATTTTCTTTCAATTTTGTGTTTCTTATACAACAATTTCTATCGAGTATTGGTGGACAAACTTTAAAACGATCAAAGTCTCCAGTTATATGAAATTTTCGGCTTGTTCACGGGTATTTCTGTAGCCAGGAAATTTCACTTTCCCTTAACGTTGTTTGATACGGTTACCGGAACACACACGAGCAGAGAGAGAGGGAGAAAGAGAGAGAGAGTGTGTGTGTGTGTGTGTGTGTGAGAGAGAGAGAGAGAGAGAGTCTTGGGTCAAACGGTGTTCCGGCAGAAACGGCGTCAAAACGCCGCCGGGAATCGCCTCTCGCGACGAGAATCGAATTGTATAGAAGTCGAAAGCCTGCAAGGCCTCAACTACAGACTATCAATGGACTGCATAGAATGTTGCGAATCAAATTACACACGGTGTGGGAAATAGCGAGTACAACTTGCTTGGCTAGCCAATCACTGGCCGATTCATGGGAAAGAAAATCAAATTCTGTTGATGCCGAGTGTGGAACGACATCGTAATGTCACATCGGATAAATCTGCAAAATATTTTCACTTTTGGGCTAGTTTTTCGTCTCTCGGCTCAGATTTTTCAATTACAGTTTCAATCCTCTATCGATTTCAAACGACTCTGAGCTTCCATAACAACAATCTTAATGATTTCTATGACGTTCAAATGTCCCTGTCTCCTTAATGACAACGATTTGAATGCCTTCGACTTTCTAATGTCTTCGACTATCGGTAACAGGACCGCAATGATCGCTGCAACTATCAAACGATCTTGACTTTCTATGACACGAGCTTGCTGATCTCCTGTGGACCTTGAACGATCTTGACCGCCAATGGCGTAATCATATTTTTCAACTAGTCTTCTCTGAAAATGAAAGACATTATCATCCAATTATAAGCCTGCATTAATTTCGAAAAACTATACGAGAACGAGATAGACACGAAAATAAAGTTCGCACGCGACGTTTTAAGATACAGCTTGCAGCTTCGTTCGTGATATATTATATATAGCATCTATTTTATATGCATATAATGTGATTGTCCCCAGTGATGGACGCGAGCGCTATTTTATTTCGCGGATTTCATTAAATCTTGTCGCATTTTCAGACGTGTTTTGTTCTCTCGCTAACCGGTTTACACATCTGTTAAGCTTGTTATCGATCGAGTTCGAATTTTTCCAATCGTTTCCCCTCATTTCTTTCTACTTCTATTTTCTATATAACTCGTGAAAATGCTTGCCAACGAAAATGTTTCGCGCGCTATATCATACGACACAATATCGCTTCCATTTTATCACGTAGCTTCTTTTTAACATTTGAAAATTTACATAAATATACATAAATCATCGATAACTGTAGTATCAACAAATTCTATGGAAAGGACCAGCAGAATTCTCTGCGTATTATATTTATCATCGAAAAATAACAACCTAAAACTAAAGGGTAATTTATTTTATTTATTTATTTATTTATTTATTTATTTGCGCACGTACAGCTTCATATGCATATAAACAGATAGGCCGGAAGCGAGGAAGAATCAGTAGTTACAAAGGAAACAGGAAAAAGTGATAATCAAATGGAAGAAAAAATGGAAAAAATGGTCCGTGTTGTAACAATAATTGCCATGGATAAAATAAATTAGCATAACAAAGAGTACAGTTACCATAATTCGAGAAATATCCTCATAGATCATACTCGCGTCAATATTGTGAGATTACGATTCTTATTATCATCAAACCCATGTGGGAGTTTGCGTGCTAAATGTTGGTTGTATCGGCGTCGTTCTTCGTGAAACGACTCGCAATGTCATGTGCACGAAATGTCCCATGTGACAGAGTGACTGGTGACGAATCATTGCATACGAATGATAACGTGACATTGCTGCATCGACGTGATTACGACTTCGATATGTTGTCGGAATAAACTGGCAACCTGGTTTAAACACGACCTAGTCCTCCTGCCCTGGAAAGGTGTTCGTATCATTGTTGTCTGCGGCGTGTTATCAGCACGAAAGCCAATAGCGAGTCGAGACCGTGGAAACGTGTACTTAATCTATCACGAGCAATGTATTTCCCGATTATATTGTCGGCCAATTTATTACACCTTTCAGATACCCCTGCGTATACAGATGCATAGAAGGCTTTGGCGGATAGTCAATGGAAAATATAAAAATGGTGACGGTGATTTGCTTCAACTACGAGATCCACATTCATTTTGGTAACTGTCTCCGGGAATTATTCTTTTCCGAAGATTCTTTAATTACGAGGATAATTAATTACACACAGTGTTTAGAAATACGTAGGTGCAGTTAGGAAAATCGATTCTAAATGCGAAGACAATGAAACGAGTGTATAGGTTTTAGACCAGACATATCTTTAAGGAGTGTTTCGTATACCTCTCTATACAGAAGAAACATTATTATTAGATCAAAGAGGATTCGTAATTACTCGTTCTTACTGTACGAGATCTACAAATAATCTTCCTCGATTCTACCATTTATTTGAAAATCCTTCCGAATTAACGACATTTCTCTGCTACAGACATCTTCGATCATAGCTATATATATTTAAGTAAAAGATTCTCCTACTCTTCTGACAAATTCTATTTTTAATGAATTAAAAGCTATTATAAAATAATCACTCGTGTATATGCAAATTCATCATGGGATCAAAGCTGTGAAAGATATATCATACCGTATGATAATTCCTCTTTCATATTGCTATTCACTTTGAACTTTTACTTTCGAACCTACCCGGCGTACCCTATCGACACGTCCGTGTCCGTTAAATTCCAGGAGGCGAAGAATCCTGTCGCGGACGTCCCGGTTTCCAATAGTACAACGCGGGGTGGCGTCTTCCTCGCAGCGCGGATTGAAGAAACGGATATCGAAACGGAGCGAACTATCTCCTTGGCACGGAACTCGAAAGGAATTCATTCACGCTCGCTGGTCTCCATCGAATCGTGCTATTCCGTCAATTCGAACGGGAAGTCTCTTTGTGCTCGGCTTCATTGTTCGGTCATCGAACGCGTCCAAGTGTCGAAGTGGTCGCCGCCTCGGTCGGGTTACGTGGTATCAGTTATATAGAAACGAGTCGTGGAACTTTGTCGAATAACTTTAACGAGACACAAATAAATAAATCGAAGATCGTTGAACATTTCGAGCTCGTCTTTATCCAGACGAAGATTTATGCTGTTTTCTTTCGCACAGCCTCTTCGTACCGGTTACGATCTTTCTCTATTTCTTCGTTTGCCAGTATTTGTTTTTCACTTCGTACCAGCGAACACACTCGTGGTTATTTTCTGGTATTTTCTCTGGCGTTCGGATATTGTTAAATAGAATGGAATAATTTTGTAAAGCGTAAGACTTATCGCTATAATGACAAATTAGCTTCTCAAACTTTTGATCGTTTCGTTTATCAACCGTGGCTTATATTAGAAATTCGTCGATAATACTCTTACTTTGTTCCCGATTGTAGCATCTATTTCTGTGAATTAAGGGGAAGAAAAGTTTGTTACTAGTTCTTCGACAGATACGAAGACTACTCCGAGAGAATTATGGGCACGAGCGAAATCGATCGAGATGATCGGATTGGATACGCCATCGCCGACGATTGATTCTTCTTACTGGCGCACATTATCCAAGTATCCGAAATCGATGCTGTCTTCGGTGAGTTATGTTATTAGACCCGAAGCTATGAAATGTATCTACCGTTTGCGACCGATGGGTCTGAGGGGTCAGATCTATTGTTATCGTTTGAATATTCCTGATTCAAAGGTTGGAACATTGACGGAAGAGTAGGGAAATTTGAAGGTTCAGTGGATTCGCTCGGTAATATGAATTTCTTCAAAAGATGTACTTCATGCATGAGATGTTTAAAATTTATGAAGGTAAAAGCGGAAGAATTTTCAATCTTCGAGGCCTCGTTTCACCCTCTACGTACGAGATCGGTTTGAGCGAAAAAAAAAAGGATCTTGCAATTTTAGATTTTACAGTCTTTCACGGAACCGCTCTTTTCTCATATCGCTCCTTATAGATTATTTTGTATTATATTAAAAGATCTTTATATAAAAATCGCTTTCGTACTTTGTGGTGTACTTAGATCCAATTCGCTTGGTTTATAACGCGTTCGTTATAGCATTACGTTCCCCGATTCCTGTACAATACCGATTGACACCGTTATTATTACAAATGACGAATCACGCTGTTCTACGATTGGCTAAACCAAAAGTACCGCATCGACGCGTGAAATTTCAAATTTCTTCCGTGTCCATCGCGAGTACGAAACGATCGAAAATCGTCACGTTTCCGGGCCAGCAAATTGCGATCGCACAGCCACCCTTTCAAACGGCGACACGCAGCCATATCGAAAGTAATAGTTGCGCGGTTTAGTTACCGTCATCGCTCGGCTATGACATTTATCGCGACCGAATAAAGCACCAACACTCGTACCTTTCGTTCATTCATCGACATCGACGCAACCATGTCGAGAATTTTTTTTCACTTCTGCATCAGGTTTACCATCGCCACGCCGGGAAATCGAATCGAAATTAAACGAACACGGCCACGACAAGGACAGGGTAGCGACGCACATATCCCACCCCCTGCCCCATTTTGTTTTACCTTTTTTCAACTCCTCTTTTCTTCGTTTTTTTGTCCATTTTGTTTCATCCTACCTTTTGGTTGTCCGTTTGCTTTTTTCTTTCGGTTTGTCCCTCTTTCTCCGTTTGAATCGTCGCTCGCTCACCCTTTTCACTCGCGTATGCACGCCTTCCATTACAATCGTTTTCACCAATTTTGTTCGGCGACTCGTGTATTTACGAGTAATAGCAGCTCCGAGCTTTGTGTCTCTTTCTCTGCTAGTAGATTACATGCCGATCTGCCGATGACACTCTCGCCTTAGGTAGAAATTGTTTGTAGGATCAGCTCGTTTTTCGTGGGATAAAGAGTGGATGCGAGTAACGAGAAAAACCGTGCAGCGTTCAATTAATTCTCTCATCGATTTGTACGCTTTGAAAAATACGCCAGGGAACACCAAGTTTCCTACGCAACGCGATCAATATACACGTTACGATAAAAAGTGCCACTACGCTCCTGTTCATCAGCCAACAATTACAGCCTAAGAAAGTTACTTTAATCTAAAGAGGCAGATTGCATTTCTATCTTCGGTCTAAAAAATCGCGTAGAGGATTTTACTTCTTTAATAATTCGTAAGAGAAGGTGGGAAAATACTTTGCGTATTTCCCCGGCAAAAAGATAATAATATTGTCATTTCTCTCGTAAAAGTTGCTGTCGGATTTGTGTCACGAGCAGCCCACCTTCTAAAATCTTTGACCGAAAGACCCAATG
This sequence comes from Bombus pyrosoma, assembly GCF_014825855.1. NCBI lineage: Eukaryota > Metazoa > Arthropoda > Insecta > Hymenoptera > Apidae > Bombus > Bombus pyrosoma. Next base: position 3,796,557 of record NC_057770.1, on the reverse strand, counting down.
TAAAGCAGTCATCTGTTGGAAAATTTTTCGTGCACCCAATGCAAACAATGTCCCACAGTTGCTCCCTGTTCCGTAGAGAAATCATTCTTTTCGCACAGTTCGAGTAAATTAGTAAAGTTTCTAAGTTTGAACGGCCGCAATTTACCCTACGAGATTGCCGAGGTATAATTCGATATCCTTCGCGACACTGTTTCACTTCCGCCTCCTCCTGCTTCAACCTGTTCGCTCAACATGCAAACTATTCGGAACAACACCAGCTCGACGAAGGTTCTTGGTGGATTCTAGCAGGCAAGCCAGGAAAATGGACGAATTAACATTTAAAGGATGATTTTAGCCGTGTAAAACCTGCCCTTTTTATCTCTGGCTGCTTTTTCTCCGTGAATATCCAGCGATATTCGTCTCTCTTCGTGAAGATGAGAAGTCTCTAGGAAACACGTGGACCAGAAACTGGTAACACGATGGGTGCACGACGATGGTCGCTGGTACGCGAAGAATAGAGATTTTCCTGATTAGAGGGGCTGATCGGCTGAGCTTTCTTGGAAACGGAGGGCTAATGAAACGTTTGTAATCGTAACTGGGAGGAAACGAGCAGTTTGCGCGACGTGAACGTTCAGCGGTTGAACGCTCGAGGAATCCTCGAGTTTCCAACCGGTCTTGAATAATAAAAGAAAAAAGTTTTCAACGTGAATGTAATGAAGATGCAATGGGGCGAACGGAAACTCAATGCACGTACGACGACGTGGGTGAAACGTATGTTTCTAAATTCAATTAGAGGCGTTGCTTGCTCTATTATTGCGCAGTCTTCGAAGGGTGTATCGCCGAGTTGAGTACACAGAGATGGGAAAAACTTTGAGTAATCGAAGTCTTTCGCGAAATTATGGATAATTGTATGACATTGATGAATTTGAAACGCAGTTTGAATATGCAGTTTTAGGAAATGTCCTTCTTCCTATTTCTATATATAGGGTTGAGCGTTTTGAAAAAAATGTCCTTTCTTCGCGAAGTTGAGTGTTCGCTATTTCGTGAATACTTAACCTCGTTCATTTTTTAGCGTTGGTTTACTTATATGCTGTGCATGGTCTTTAAAAGATGTATTATGAGACGAGAAAAATAGTCAGATGACATAATTGAGGTCTTTAATAAAGAATTACAATTAGTTACGAGGCAGAGTGGAAAAGTTAGTTACATTCCCTTAGAGACATTTATTCGTAGGAGACATCACGATGAAGATTGGTTGCTTCAATGGTTATTACTTCCTCTCTAAAGTTTTATTAACAGGAACATTTCATTTGTTTTCAGTCGCGAAAGGTGCGTTGTCGGTTGGAAGTTGAATCTAAATTGGAAGCCGGCGTACTGATTCGGTTTTTCTGGGGGGAAAAAAGTGTAACTCCACTGAAACTCATCGGAAATTCAGTGAGGTGTATGGTAATAATACGATATCGCGTTAGGCGATCGCAAAATAATGCACTTTATTCGAGGACGGGCGCACGAATATTAAAAAAAGTTATCGGCAAGGAAAACCGTCAACTCGGTCGACAAATGACAACGCACGTCACAGGGAAATTCCTCGCAACAAGCATAGAAAAACTAACTATAACTGTCGAATTTAAAAATATAGCCATAAATGCTGAATACCTTTTTTTAAGGCGAGTGCAACCAATTTTTTTGGCTCGTATTATTTTTACAAATTTATTTAGTGTTGAAGTAATTACTTGAAGAAAAACTCTACACCTTTTCTTTTGTATATACGTGACCTGAAGACCGTAGTTACGAATAGAATTTAGTGAAATAAAAAATTCGGAATAAGGAAAGGTCCATATTATTATGCCCTTCAATATAGATTTTGTTTTGGATCACAAGGTCTAGAAACAAGAGAGCTATAAGTAGATTTCTATTGCCGTTTCTTGTAGGTCCATATTATTGTGCCCTTCAATATAAATTTTGTTTTGGATCACAAGGTCTAGAAACAAAAGAGCTGTAAGTAGATTTCTATTGCTGTTTTTTTGTAGCCTTCAGCTAGAGCCACAAGGTTAACTTTTTGGTAATGTCCTTTGCTATAAATATATTGAACATGCTTCGTATCATTCTTCTTTCTATTGTATTGTAAACACTGTACCACTGTAAACACCAGAGTGAGGATCTGGGTCAGCATACACTATACCTGTACTTAAGGTATAAGTAGGTATTTCAATATAGATTTTTCTATTACAAATTCATCCGCTCGTTCTTCTATCAGTCAATCTCAACATTTAGCAAAGAAATTGGAGACAATGGAAAGCGTTTTCTTTTTCCAGATAAAAGATCTTTATTTATTAGTGGACCACTTTTAATCTCATCGTTGCGTTTTTTCACACCTTTCCTGAAAAAGATGTATCAACTTTTGATTATACCGTTTAACAATGTCTAATCGAAAAATGCCAGGTACAAGAATCTACAATCAAGCAACCCTTTTCCTTTTTCTTGCGTGCGTTCGAGCGTTCGCTGTACTGCGAATAGCCAGGCTCATTTTTCTTACTTAGCGTCGCGAGCTCTCATTCCGCGAAATTAACAAATTTATAAACGCTTCCAAACAAAGTCTCTAAACGAAGCATCCTTTATCTCGCGATATCATAACTTACGAACTTTTCCCGATTAAATTTCCCTTTCCTCAGAATCATAGTGATCTCTTTCGCGTATTAATCCAGACGCACAAACAGGTACGAGATCAATCGATTTATAAAATTTCCGAAAACGTTGCAAACGACACCTAAAGAATATTCTTCTTCTTTCTCTTTCGCAATATCGTTCCGACTTCAAGGACATCGTTTCGGAGACTTCGGAGATGGAACACACAACTTGCACAATCTCCGGTAAGTTCATCTTCCTCGGATTTCTCTAACAATCATCCAAAAAGCTACAATTGCTTTATTTTACCAATGCAATGAATATTTTACCCTTTCTGTATATCAGATGAAAAGTACAAAAGTTACCGTTTGCAATGCTTACATATTAGCATGCAACTATAATATTAGGGTAAAATCTCATCGATAATAGCCTTCGAGGATCAAAAATGTTTACAATACGTTCATCAACGTCTCGAAGATACTATTTCTGTTTCCCATTCGCGTGTCGTTTCGTGTTATAGAAACTCATGGTTCACCTCTTGGACAGAATCAACCTTACCGATATCGTTTCTAAGATTTCGACGGAACTCAGGCTGCACGTTTCCGGTAGGTCTATCTTAGGTGGATTTCTCTGATAGTCGCGTCCCGCAGGGACGGGAAAATAAATAAATGACGAGCGATTCCCGTGAGCCTGGTGAGCCGGCAAGAAGGAGCGGTTTCGGTGTAGATAGCGCGAGAATTATGGTTCCTCACGGGGGCTGTGATGAAGGTAGGCGGCAGCAGGGGTGCGCGGGGCAATTTTAAGCCCTGCTCTCGGTTTCTGGCCTTATAACTCTGTAATTTTTACCCTCGGAAAAGTTAAGAGTAATTTACTGGCTCCACGTAGGCGTTATTCGACTCGACCCACTCCTCCGTGTACGCCTCCTATGCTGCCCCGTGAAATAGCTACATCGAAGATCCCTGGCCCTTGTTAATTGTCTGCCGTGGATGAGCTTGATCTTCCCGCGAAACTGCTAACCGGCAGGCTTGAGATAAATGTTAGTAATATCGTTACGAAAATAGGTAGTTACTTCTTTTCGGAGCCACGGGTAGACGTCCCCAGGGGTCTCATCCCCCCAAACTCGTTGAATCGTCTTTTCTTTGTTTGTCGGTAATAATGGGCGAAAGAACTTGGAAACGAGCTGATGAAAACGAGTTTCTCTTGTACGAACAATGGGTCGGAATAAACGGAAGTGGTTGTGTTATAGAAATTAAGCTCCATATATCTTGTACATGTTGTACGTATTAACGTTGAGGAATTTGATATTCGTTTTCATGAAAATTGCATTAAGTACTCGCACGTTAACATTTCCTCTGAAACGATGTGACTCTCTCGCAGATTCGTTGACAACGTTCTTCTGTAAACGTAATCTACGATGAAATAAAATATTATCCGCCGAGCATTGTCCCGTAGATAGCGTTTAATAATCAAAGAATGTATTTATTTACAATAAGTATGAAGTTGCTTGCAGGACCAATCGGATAGGAATTAAATACATTTCTATTTCCCGTTTTCCTCGGTTTACCTAGGAACTTCTAGTTCGTACGATTACCCTGTCAGCATAGAAACGCAAGTTGAAGCAACCGGAGGTATTCGCAAGATGGTCGATCACGGGCAATTCGAGATATTGCAGGATGGTGTGTACGTGTTCGAGAATGCTACTGATCTGTGTGTACTCGACGGAGAAACGGGCCACGAAGGGACCAGCATGCATCGAATCCCGGTAGCATTATTTAGCCGGGAAAAGTGCTGCCGACGCCATTAATCCGATTGGACGAACCTTCACCCTTAGGCCTTAGGGATCCATTATGTATTAGGAGGATCGGCTTGCTCAGTAGCCGGTAAGATTAAAGTTGGAACGGGCAAGGAAATGCGCTGCTTCAACACCGAAAATCCCGAACATAATTTCCCCCGGTAGAGATTTTAATCCTTTAAGAAAATAAGGAATCTCGGTAGCCACGTAGCGACTTTGTGGATCCATATATTGATATAAGTTATGAGCAGAAATTTTAATGGTAGAGAATTGCAATAATTAGGAGAATAAATCGCCTGAATTGTTTCATCGAATAAAATTTCTACGTTTGGAATTACGTTGTATTATAAGGATAATAATATGTGTAATTTATTGAGAAAGGAAAGATTTCTTGAATGCGACAGATTCAACAACTATGTTTACGAAATTAACATTCTTCTTTTTTTTTTCAATTTTAATGGACCAACTAACTCTAGAATAAAGATAACGTCAGAATGGAATATACCTCTGTGTACAAAGTCGCACTTCTTCAGCTTCTGTTCGCTGCTTAAAAAGTTGATATTTCGTGGACACGCGAGGGTGGAAAGCTGTTTCGTGGATATTTCACGAGGCAAATGCCGTGACTTATTTTACGGCACGAAAGAAGCAAACGAACGTGAATTTCTGGTGGGCTGACATTCTTTCTTTCCTACTGCTTCTCTACGTTGAAACCTTTTCGTGGTAAAAGCAAAGAAACGCACGCCCGCTTGCGCAACCACGTCTTTTTCAGGTTTCGTCTCTATTAGCATGATTGTAACTGCGTATCGAGTTGCCTCGTTTTCGTGCACCGTTCTCACCCCGCCAACTCTACGAAATAACAATTTGGCAACTTATTTAAATACATTTGTTGCGAACATAAAATGTTAGAAATATCTTCTGAAATACGTACCGGTTGATTTAAATTTTGTCTCTTTAAATTTAACATCTCCTTTCAATTCTGCCTGCAAGTTGTTCTGTGTAAAAATGTCGTTGACTATTTTTGGTCGCTACGTGGGAAGAATGTGGCGCGATCAAAGGTTAAACGAAGCGTGCTGGAGGAAAGAAAACTTTTAAAAATAAGAAAGCTGAAGTATGGAATAATGAAAAATAGAGTGATTCTCAAACACCGCATTCAAACGTGCCGCACCGACAAGAACCATTAGGAAGGAAATGACCGTGAAGCTAGGCACGTTGGTCGAAGGAAACCGCGTGGTTTCTTCGCCAAAGTAATTTGTCTGCTTTTCATTCCCTTTCCGTTTGCTCACGACGGACTTTTGTCCATGAAAACTTTTCTATCGATGGAAATATTTACATAACTGTTAGAAATTGTCATTAACATTTACACGGTGAGATTTATTTACAAAGTTTCTAAATTTTCGCTGTCGAATTGGAATTATTAGGAAGAGGAATTTCAATTGATACACATGACAATCATTATATCAACGCAGATATTGTAAATATCATTTATTGGACTTTTAGGCGTCATGGGGTACAACGATTACATCACGTTGCTTATTTATAACACCTAAGCAATTCGATAAAAATGAAAAGAAAGAAGAACTACGGGGAGACGTTTTCCGTTCGTTCGGGTAAAAATCGTCGAGAAATGAAGAAACTCGGGGGGCGGGTGGGAGGGGGGGGGAGAAACACTGGATTAATTTTCGTTCTCGCGTCTATAAAGTGTAATAATGCCGACTTCCGTGCGGATTAGGCGTGAACGGATGAATGAAGCTATAAACGCATCGCAGTCGGCACGCGTTGACAAAAATTAGGAACCACTGCGCTTACAAAAATGTACGCAACAACACCATTTTTTTTCTTTCTTCCTTCCTTTTCTTTTCTTTTTTTTTCTTCTTCTTCTTCTTCTTCTTCTTCTTCTTTCAGAGGAACTGGAACGATCGAAACGAGACGCTACATTCACCTCTTATCCAGCAATCGCGGAGAGATAAAAAACGAATAATCACGAAAGACAACGATGTTACATAGGTTCGTGTTAATTTGTGTTTTTTCTTTTTTTGTTTCGTTTGTTTTTTCCTTACTACTGCAGTACAATCACCGTACAACCATCGAGAAACGTATAATCTAGGACGTTGATCGGGAATAAGGAGGAGTTTCGTTTGATTTATTTATCGTTATGATCCTGTGTTTGAATTGAAATCGTCATCATCGTCGTCGTCATTATCGTCACGCATTTTTCACGGCCATTCTCGATTGAAAACTAACCATCGATCGGTACACGACATCCAGGGGGAAGGCGAACGAGAACTTATGGCTAAATAAAACTTTATAAAAATATATCAACGAATAATAAATATATCTCTAACAGCGTCACTGTATAATTCGTCATGCATAGCCCTCGGTGTACGACAGCCTATGCATTTACAATCACTATATACACGCTATCTTTTTTTTTTTTTTGTTTTAATGCTACTTACCTAAAATAATATACAACAATGTATTCTTTTTCCTTAATGTTCCTATTTTCTTCTTTTTTTTTTTTTTGTTTTACGGAATATTTCTTGTTTCGTTTCTTGCGTTTAATTCAATTCGTTACTTCGTTTTCTTACCCATACACGTAATTAATCCCATCATTTTCTTCCCTCTTTGACTCGACTTTCGTCGATTTCTTTTCTTTGGTTCATGTTACGCCCTAACAGTTACATTTGAACGAACAGTAATCATTTTCTATACTTCGACCACGTTCAGCCGTCGACGTTCTGCGAACCCGAATGTAAAAATTGGTCTCTTGTTCAACGCGTGTACATCTCTCTGCCTTCATTGCATTCTTTTATCGTTTGTCTTTTTTTTTCGTCCTCTTTCATTCTCGCATGCCATCCGGTTTCTTTACAAATAAACTATACAAATATTTACACGTGCCCTCCGTAACGCATAATCTCGTCGAATATTCCATTTTATTAAGCTTAATCGAGGAAATCGCCGCGAGTCACGATTCTCGTGGTCGAAATCTCGCGACAATTTAGTTTACAAAGTTTTCCCCTACGCGATAACCGTATCCTCTTTCGAATTACTTTGGCCGCGCCGTTTCTCCATTTAAGGCCAGAGAAAGACATTGGCTACGTCGCGGTCGTAGATTCGAATCGCAGACTTCGAGGTATCGAACACACGTACGAAACTGTGGACTATGCTTTTTAATTCCACTTCGGAATGGAAATTTCTTTCCTTCTTTCCCCTCTTTGTTTTTTTCTCTAATAAAGAAGAAAGGAGAAAAGAGAAAAAGAAAAGGAAAATAAATCTATAATGTACAGTCGAAGTTACGTGGATTCGATTTGTCAATCCCAACCGTCGTTTATCATCTAGAAAACCCTATGACAAGAACGCGGAGAAAAAGAAGACAACAAGAGAGAAAAAAGAGAATACAAAAAGAATAAAAAAATATGGAAAAAGAAAAAGAACGAATGTAGCAACGAGATCCATGATTAAGGAACGTCGAGGCCGGATTATCGTCGTCGCCGGAAGCTCTGCATCGTTCATCGACAACGACAGCGTCGATAAAAGGCTTTCTCGTTTAAGCGTGTTCACCCTTTCGATACATAATAAACAGGGTTTCCTCGTTGCATCGTCATCGAGTCTCGCCTTGAGTCAAGAACACGCTAATACAAAACGTTGCTCCGTATTCTTATCTGGAACGATGTATCCCATTCATCTTGCTCGCTCATTCTCTCCTTTGTAATTTATATATTTTCTATTTACAATCGTCGAAGATGGCGAAAATACTGACGGAACTTTGACTTCCTTCCCCCTTGTTCTTATCGTCTAATCAGGGAAGCTGATGTACAATTTTTTGTTCGAGTTCAGAGCCACTCCCTTGACTCTTCGCAAGCAAACGTTATCGACGTACTCCCAGCGATGTCTCAGCGGCGATGCTCCTGCAGAATGACCAGGGCCAGACACATGGATAGGTAAGTGAGACTCGCTGACCGGAAGTGAGCGTGACTGTACTCGGAGGCGCGCGTCACGTTCAACAAAACGGAAGCGTCCGAGATCCCTTCCGACGAGCGAACCAGCACAAACCATTCGCCGGCGTGAGACCATTGAATCGTGTCGAAGCTCAGCACCGTTCTGTAACAGGACTCCGTGCCACCGTCCTGAAAGGCAAACAACGAGAAACGTGCGTCGTTAATGAATTCGATACCGGTGTTCCCGGAGTTTGTCAAGTATTCGTGACCTGATTCGTGCGATGGTTTTAAAGGGCTCGCTAGGAACCACCGACGGTTATAAAGGATAATTTATCTGGATGGAGTTGCGGACGATCGTTGCTACTGGCAAGTTTTCGAGAGGGGAAAGTTGATAGCGGAATAGGTCAAGGGTAGTTCGAGATTTTCCATTTTTCCCCCAATAAGAATTGCTACTGGCTTCTTTTTTTTTTTGATGGAGATACGTAGGCTGGGAGAGAAATTTCAGTTACGTATCTTTGTGTTCGATGAAATTTCTTCCTGCTTTTTTTGTGGAAAAATGGAATGGCAGAAGATGGAAGAGAAATTACGTTGCGTTCAAATAGATTATCATCCGTCCGACGAAATGACAATTAAATACAATTGTTTACGAAAATGTTTGAACATTCGTGGGTACTTTTATGAATATACCGTGTGTGCTATGCAAACGTTCAAATATTTTCGCGAATCATTGTGTATGTAATAATGACATAAAAGTAATATTAAGGCGATTAAGACGTAAGGATTTGCTTGTGTTAATTTAAGGAGATAGAATTTTTTCAGGATTCTCGTGCCACATATCGCATCTTTATAGTTCGATATAATTGTTAAAATAGAATAAAGTCAGAGCGTGGATCTCTGCCATCAATGGACCAAATCAGCGCAAACGCAAATTGAGATAAGAAGTTGATATTCAAGCAAGAGTTTCGGAGTCGTTCGATTTCCCGAGCTTTTTATCACGCGGCGTTCATTAACTTGCAATTCGATAAAGTCGATCCTACGACCGTATTTCTTATCTGCCGCGATTCTGTTTAGCTACTTGAGATTAAACTTTCGCGCGCAACTTCCACGAAAAAGCGAAAACTTCCTACATCGTGCCACGTTCTCGCTTCAATTGCCCATATCACTTCCGATTTCCATCGCTTTATCTTCCTTCTCTCCAACTTATATACCTCCTTAAGCTTCTCCTTTTTCCCCCTAGCACGGTTCTCCTTCTTTCGTACCTTCAGCTTTTTGCACGTCGCCGATAGAATCGATCGAATTAAATCGGCACGGTTTCGAGTGGTTGATCGATAGAGACGCGAAGAACACGGAGCTGAAAATAAAATTGAGCCACGCAAAATGTCAACTGGCCAGAAATAAAAATGACGCCTTTTATCCGATTAACTGCAACGCGTTACTGCGAGTTCCATTATCGCGTAATACAAAATCAGGCACACGTCAAACGATTGTCCTGTTTTATTCAATCACGTTAATTACTCCGATTATTTTTGCACGCGTTTAATCAACGGAAAAACAGACGGTTGACCGAACGTATCGATGTTAAGTTCCTCGTAATACTTTTACGGACAAGCAAAGGTGGAACCGTATCAGAAATAAACGTACGAAACGGTATAAAAGAAACGTGGATCTTGGAAATGATATTTAAGCTCGTACAACGAAATTAAATCCACAGAATCCCACGTAGAATCGTGTGGAACACGAAAAAAGGTATAATTATATTGCACGATGTTCCCTTTATCAATTCGTGTCCTTTCCGTTTGGTAAAGTACGTGCAACGAAGAAATACGTTTCCGTAATTGAATCGGATTCCGCTTGTCTCGGGGGTAACTTCTCTCGCAATTCGAACCAGACGTCGTCGTTCGCAGTGTCGCGAATTTTTCGCGTGCAACCAGTCGCAGTTTCTTGCTCCATTTAACTTTGCGTTTCATCCTCGTCCTTTCTCAGTTTCACCAACTTACCACCGATCGCCATCCCAGACTCCCTGTGCTCTTTATTCTTCAGCTTTGCTCTTCTCCGTTACCATTCTTTGCCCTTAGTTCTCTTCTTTGTGTCGTTTGCCGAGACGAGTCCACGTCGACGCACATCGATGTTTCACTTGATTTGTGTGTACCCTTTGTCGAATTTGAGCAATTTACGATCAATTAAGTAGCTCGAGTACATTCAGTTTCGATTTTAGCAATGTCATTTTCATTTCTCGACGTGTATACGTGTGTTATTTCGTCGTGATTGCTGTGTAATCTATCACGAAGACTTCTATCACGAATGAAATTCCATCACGGTATAATTTGATCATAATTCGATATTATATAACAAAGGCACAAGAGTTATCGTTTGGAAATGCCAGAAAAATAGTTTTCGAGGATCAGAAATATCCGGAATACGCTCGTCAGCATGTAATCCAGCGAAGAGCGCTCCATTCGGCACTTTTATTCTCCGTTGAAAACCGTATTCTCTGTAAACGATCGGAGATGCGAGAACAAGGTGGCAATACCGGGACCCTTTTATCTCGTATCGGCGTGGAAAACTTCTTTTCCCGGTGCTTCATGTACAAACAGCGTTCGACCGGAAACGGTACGACATCCTCCAGCGTTTCCCTCTCTGTCCAACTGATTCGTCGATCGTGTGCAAAGAGTGCAAACACATGGAGGCGTCGCGACTCGTCGTTTCTACGTCGCGTCGTGCTACGAGTTCGTTCCTTTTGTTCGTCGTGGAGGGTCGATCCACGGGAAATTTCATCGAAACTTTCGCCCAGCAACTCAAAGCGAAATTTCCGCGGCATTCGTCGAAAGCACGACTGATAGTAGTTAGTACGTGATTTATCTGTCTATCTCTCTGACCATCCTCTTCTCTATATCCCTTGTTATCCACGGTTGCAGTAGCGGGTAATTAATTCGTAGAATTGCAGCTCCCCGACCAGGGTTACGGAGGGGCCACGTTGCAGCGTGCAAGCGGAGAACGACGAAACTGAAAACGGGTGCACGTGTTGCGGTGAACGTAGTTATTTCGACCTAGATTCTGTTTTGAATACCTCGCACTGTGTCGATACCGGCTACCAACTATCCCAGTGTACTTCCGCCGACGAAGAATTAATAAGCTACCCCCTGTGGCGTGGTCCGCGTGCTACGTAATCACGTCGAGAAAGGAAGAAATTTCGTATCGCATGCGGCAGCCTGACCGACGCGGTGTGCTCGTTCGAATAAATTGGAAAACACGTTAGCGAAATTTTTATGGCTGCTCCGTTACGCGGTTTACCTCGAATCGCTTCTTTTTATGAATCGGCTCTTCTCTATGAAATTAACGTATTACGAAACAATCTCGTAGTTTTATCGCTAGCTGTACTAAAGCGATAAAAATGGTTGTATTATGCATATAATATGTAGGAAATATATTAGCGTTTGACGTTTTCCTTTGTAACAGAGAAAGAAAGATACGAGTTGTGTTTTGCAAAAGCTGCCTCTTTCTTTCAAGAAAATTGTACCTTTATCGATGAATCGATATCGATTAACGCGCGATATTTTGTAAGTAATTAACGAACGCGACAGAAACTAGAATTTAGTGTTTCGTGAGAAACGTAACGATTATGCCTTGCTTGATATAGGATAGGAAATATGTTTTAGTTTTCAAATCGTCGTCTGTTTTCCAGGCAGACGGAGGAAAGCCACGATTAATCCCTCTTGGAGGAAACGATATTATAGCGGAACGCAGCACGGAATGACTGTTCGAGCGTAGACGAAGATCTCGTGCATGTCTCAAGAAGTGGAATAATGCAGGAACAAGCGAAACGGCAGTGGAGCTTAAGCGCTTTAAAGGAAACGCTCTTCCTTCCTTCCTGCCCCTCTCTTTCTTCCTATTTTAACGAATGATCCCTGGCGATGAAATTTCTTCCGATAAAGGAGACGGAGAAACGAAAAGATCGACGACGAAATTAACAAAGATGATCGTTTCCTTCCTTCCTTTTTTTTTTTTCTCCACTCGTTCAACGAATTAAGAACGCTGGCGCGTGGGACAAAAGGGATTAAAAGTTAGTAAAAACAAACGTAACACACGTGCATTAGTAAATCCCTCTAAAGCTATGCCAGATTCTTTCCTCTCCTCTCCTCTCCTCTCCTCTCCTCTCTTCTGCTCTCCTCTTTCTGCACTAGCTACCGATCTCTCTTTCTCTGTTCTCGGTTCCATGCGTTTCACCGTTATTCCTGATTCCTCGGAAAAACAGTTAATCCATCTTTTGTACGGAGTATCTAGACTCTGTCTGTCGGTGAAAAATAAAACGAAAAGAGAGAGAGAGAGAGAGAGAGAGAGAAGGAAGGATTGAAAAAGGAGAAGAAAGGCGTGCAACGACGTCGCGCGGAAATGAAATAAGCGCCGGCACCACGTATGAATCCGGTATCCCGTTTCATTCTTTCGTTCTCTCATATTTTCACGGTATGCAACAAGCGTTCACTGTCTCACGGCTTCTCTTTCCTTTTATTCCCACCCTTTTGTCCCCTTTCTACCTATTTCGCCGAGAAGAAATCACGTTTCGGCCGGTTCTCGTTCGTCGTCCGCGATAAAAATATAATTCTCGCGTCCCGAGAGCTGCGAATTCCTTGTTATTCCCGTTTGTTGGTGTTATTGTTGGGAAAGCAGGAATTGTCTGGTTGCCGAGGCTTGCGGACTATCTTCAAAGTTAAATTGCACCGGATGCTCCTTCGTTGACCCGGTTGAAAAGCGAGCCTCGCTTCCTGGTGATCGTCGTTGCGAGAATTCTTGCATTCTCGAACGCGAGTCGAGATATTTTGCCCTCGTGTAAAACGAGTCATTTCTGGTTCGGACGAATCCTCCCTTTTCGTTTTACTTGTTTCGAGGATCGAAACGCTGTTTCGGACCAACAACGCGGCGAGTCAGAGAAGTGGAAGTTGGTTTAGCGGGCTGAGTATTTAGTTTGAGAAATCGCTATTTGTTTGTTTTCCTGGCTGTTAGTAGATTTATTAACAAAACCACGTAGGCAACGTTCGATAACGGATTAAAGGATTTGCATACTGGAATTAAAGATTCCGCATGAGATTACGGAAAAAGTAGATGGATGAAAATACGTAAGAGTGCGGAGTGTAGGGAAACGAAGAATTCTGAAATGGAAAGCAAGAACGAGGAGAAGGGTTGCGAGGAATAAAATAAGAATTAGAAGTCAAGCAGAGGTGTGAAAAGGAAAATGATTTGCAAGTACAAACTGGGAATTACGACAGAACTCGTGACAGAAAGGATTTATCAAGGGGGTTTGCAACTATGTCGGCTTCAAAAAGTCGAAATCTCTATTGCATTGTTTTTTAAAACTTGACACGCGTAGAATATTGTGGTAAAAGAGTATTTTGAAATTCTAAAAAATAGCGGAGTTATAACTCCGAATACGAGTGCATCCTCTTGTTTTAGAGACAGATCAGCTTAAAACTTTAAACGCATTTTTCACGAAACTATGTTTTTCGACCTTGCGCTTAGTAGACCTCCGAAACTCTTCATCCGATTAACTTGAAATTTCTGCGCATTGCACTGAGTAACATTATGCGATACAATGTACGTTTGACATTACAATCCGTCGAATTTGCATAAACGTTCAGAGTTGATTTCCTTCAAGGAAAAATAAAATTTCATCTTTAGCAAGCCGGCATTTTCTTATTTTTCGAAATTGTAGAAAAATCGTACGCTGCATCCGAAGATAATCTGTTTCTGTATAAGATCGCGCAACAATTCTTTCATTTTTACAATCGAGATACGTTTGCCGTTGGCTGCAAGCAAACAACGTCCCGCTGGATATGAAATCGCATAATGTTGTACCACTATTTTATAATTTTACGTAACAAAAAAGAAATATGAACGCAGAGCTAACACGCTGCTTAAAGTTTGCTATACAAATCTTGATTCTTTATCAAATACTTGTAGGCGAAAAAAAACTATTAGATTTACCTTATTCTTTCTTTAGATCTCCGGGCTTGCATACTCCCTTCAAGCGAATTAATAAAAACGTGCGTGAAATTGATTTATAAAACAAATAATCCACAAACAGAAACAGTAACGAGAAATATTAATAATTTCCATCTTCAATTTTCCATGTACAAAAGGACTGAACAAAAATTAACTGAATCTACGACGAACAAAAATTAATAAACATATTCGAACGCGTTCTCATGTACGACAATATCCATGTACAACCAAATCGAGTGGAAAAATTGCGTGAATTCGTAAAAGACCAAGAAACGTACCTCGATAGCAAGCGCTTGAACACCATCTCTGGCCTCTGTACCAGGTACGTAAACGCTTTCCTCGGACATCCAAAGCACCTTGGTGTATCTCGGCTCTGCGCAAAATTCGACGACGACGTTGAGCGATTCACCCTCTTTGGCCGTGACTGTTTGACTAGGTGGATGAACCATGGGTCGACCTGGAACAAAAATTCGCAAACAATTCTGTTATCCATGCGGTCATGGCAGCGTATACGCGTTTCTTTCGTCGGTCATAAATCCACCCCCTTTGGTTCCGCCAGCGTAACCTAACTCCTTTTATCTTCTCTCTCTCCCTCTCGCTCTCATTCTCTATGGAGCTTGCACAGAGCTTTATGTCTTGTTAACTGGGAAAATATCTCAGCATGTAGCTAAACGACGTAATCTTCCGTAATTCCTGTTAAATTATGTTGTCGTCGCCGCGTGTTCGGCGCGCCACCGTCATGTTTCTATCTTAAGTGGAACTTCATTAAGGTGATCGAACGAAACGGTGGGCACGTTGAAACATCGTAGCGTAGGATAACGGAGTTAGGCGAACGTAGTAACATAGCGAATTTAGTGGAAAATGAAAATATCGATATGGCTGTGGGAAATCCTTTTTAACGCGTATTTATTCCGCGAAGGTATTTCCAGTTTCCCCTATAACACGTTCGGTCGGCGAATTGTCAGACAATCGATATTTTACGTTTACGCGGCTGGTTATTAAAACAAGTGTTGGAACGCTGTGCATGAAGTCTGGCCACGCACAATATCGCGCGTAGTCGAATTTGCTTCTCGCCGGTTAATTTATTCCGCTTGGCAATCATGTCACAATGGCTGTTACAAACAATGAAAAGGTTGATATGTTTATCAAGTTTATACGCCGCTTTAATCACTGACTGTTGCAGTAATTTATCGCGGCAAGTATTCTCGTCCAGTGTAATCGATATCAAACTCACACATCCACCACCATCTCTTCTGTAAGATACCATTCGTGACTAATCAAGTGCGCTGTAATTTTACAAATTTGCAAGTCTTCAACATTTTATTTCATTTTAACGTAATATTTGTTTAATTTAAAAAACGCACCTTCTCGTTTCGCCAATGGCTTTCCGAATTATGTCACGCGTCTATTAAACGACGTATGTGACCAGACGAAATAAACCATCTTTTACATTTCCATAGCGCCATTCTTTATCCATTTGATGAGACATCGGTGTCAGTTGCGCACGAAATTCGCTAAACGACCAACGGCGTCCACCGCGCCTTTATTTTCTCCTATTATTATTTATGGCCGTTTTTCCGTGTTTACGAGCCGGATCGGATCGAAACATCGGCTTTTCCGCGTCGATTCGCGGTAACGCCCGCGACGCTTTTGATTTACTCGTTTCCACGAGTTTCGTCGATCCCTGCGCAAACACGGCCTCCAGCCATCGAAACTAGACATTTACAGCGCGACAATGTGGCCGCAACCTATAGCGACTCGTTGCACCAAGAGAAAGATAGACGCAAAGCGAGCAGATAGAGAGAATCGTAGCCGTGACTTCTCGATTTCAAAGCCTTAAGGCGATCGTGATTTCCGGGACAGTTTCGCTATCTAGCCTCGTCAAAGTATTCTGGTCCCTAGAGGCACCTGCTGGAAACGTGGCTCAACGTTTGCAGAAAGGAAATACATTTGGAAATCATGAATCAATATGACCACGTTTCCGGTACCAGCGTTCGACGCCAATCGTTGTTTCGTGTTTCAATTTGTTATTCGATACGTTTACACGTGTCTTCGCTTCACGGCTAAAATAAAAGTGACTTTCGAGACAGTGTTACGGTACAGAAAACGCGATACGCGTAAGTAGTTGTTCTGTTTAGGAATCGCGAGAAGAAGGACGAACGAGGACTATGAGATCCCTACATCAGAGCTCTCAACAATATTGTTCTATCGTCGCTTGCGCTTGCGACAGGTACGCGGAAAATGTTACATCGGCGTAAAAAGCGCAGAGTATTGAACGTAAGAAAAAGGCGAGAGAGAATAGTCTGGATTTTAAGCCCGGTAGATCTCCATTTTAGAAGCCATCACATCGGACGACAAAAACAATTCATATAACTGAAGTTCACGTAATAATAGAAATGCATCGACTCTCTCGTTATCTATGATTCTTCGTTCGAATAACAGGGCTTGCTATTTCAGATAACGGGATTCAATCTACGGGAGTTCGTTTAATCGGGCTCTGATTAGAATTTCGTTCCAGTAAACCGAGCACTCGAGTCGTCGAGATATTCGAATTACATACTATACGAACCTTTAAATATTCCCTAACGTTCCTTCTCGCGATTATCATAAGGTTCACCTTTTGAGAAATCTTCTTCCAGAGAATAGAAACCCTATTCGGTTACAATTTTCACGCGTTCACTAGCTTGTTAGCAACTGCAGATCCTCCGCAGAGATCCAACGACCGAATCCAATAATTTCTAAAGGAGCAAACTTTTCGGTTTTACTCGAACGCTCTCCATTCACGGTGTCTTATCGAAACGATCGACGTAGGAGAGACACTAGCCACGGCCAGCGGCTGTGCTCGATGTCGTGGCAGCAGCTTTGTTGCTGCACTTTGGCTAATTGAAGCGTGGATGCCGGCCGGTTGGCCAAGAAGAGTTCGTCTCTTTCGCTCTTTCGCCACCAATCCCCTCTTCTCACTCGTCCCCTTTCTCCCTCCCCCGTCGCCGCTCCTTTTAGCCGTTCTCATCTGCATGGATTTCCTGCTTCGTAAAGCAAGCTTTCTGACCCTGGTTGGCCTATCTGCAACGGTGAATAGAAGCGGAACAGTACACTCGGCCGTGGCTGCTCATGAATATTCCTACGACTGAAATTACTGGAATACCTTGGCTGCGCCTCTTGTTTCTGCGGCGAGGGTGAAAGCAGTCGGCCGTCTGTCCGACTGACTGTCTGTTCGTCTGTCTGTCTGTCTTTTTTCCCTGTCTCACCTGCGTGCCGTTTCAATACCTGCGTTTCACGTTCGATACGCTGCAAACTTTTCGATACGTCCGCTGGTCGGGACTCCGCGTGTCTTTCTTCTTCTCGGTTCTTTTTCTTCGTTTCCTTCGATATGGATTGATCGATGTATGGGAGTCGTTGAAGCTCATTATGAAGTTTGATAGGAGTTGTTGTAATTGATAGTGCGTTTCGCATGGTCTTTGAACAATTGGTTTCAGTTGTACGATGACAGGCTATTGAAAAGTTTGTTCTCGTTGACCTGTCAGAGTTGCCGCGGTTTTAGATTTCGGATGGAAACCAGACTGTCTTGCACGGCGGCGCCGACATGGCCGCGCCACGAGGAGATGTCTCATTATGCGCGGAGGGGGCTCGGTGTGTCGCTCGTGGCGGTTCTCAGGCCTCCCTCGATCGCATCAGGAACGGCCATCGTGGAGGTTTTAGCCGGTTGGAGTCCGACGCTACCACGCCGCTTTCCCCAGAAGCGGCCTGGCGTCCGTGCGGATTTCCTCCACGTAAAAAAAAAAAAAAGATTTCAGATGGAAAGTTCGTTTAAATACGTGTGATCGGCAATGAGTTTTGAGCGTTAGAAATACGCGGAAGGATACAGCAGAGACGAAATTAGAGCGCGAAAGAAGAGCGTTTGATCGGTTGAAGTCTTTCGACGTCCTGGGAATGCTTGTGTTTTATATAGCTGTGGAGTCGCTTTGCACATCGTTGGGTCGTTAAATCGCCAACGTTGCACGTAAAAAGCCGGAAAAAATGTAATAAATAGATCGCAGATATTTACGAATTTATGGGAGATTTAAATACGCAGGAATGTACCGAACGTATGTAATATGCAGAAATATGAAATATCCAAAGTGGAGTACTCGTTATAATATTTAAAAGGTGAAACAAATCCCCGTTCTAGTTCTGTCGACAAACATATAAATTTGCATAAACATCGCAGAGTGCAATAATAAATAAATTTAATTATTATTCGCAAACGTATACCGTACTTATTCGATAACAGTTTAACCAAATGGTTTTGAATGGTAAAATCATGCCATTTTTTTTCACCTTTATTCTCCTACGCCGAATCCATTCGTTGTGCCACAGTGCAACGGTTTATTCGTTTGTTAGCTACCACTCGGCTCCATTTGCCGCGAGCGCGTGTTCAATTATACAAATGAAATAACCGGCCGATAGTTTCTGAACTTCAGCTTGACGGAACAAAGCTGGCTTAATTCCGCCATTAATTCTAATTGAAATGATTAATGAAATCAACGACGGCGAGTCGAAAACGCGGCGCGGCATCCGAATGGGATCAGAGCTAATTTCAGGGCGATGCTCCAAAGCCCACAAAATGCGGTTTGCGTCGCTAGCTCGAACGTGTTCCGCGAAAATGTAAATGCATTCGCGAAACTGCCATGTAAAATTCCCGTACGGGGTTCTCCACCCCTTTCACCTCCAACTTTGCCCTCGCGTTAGCGTTAATCTTCAAATTCGAAATACTCTTCGTTCTATTTCTTTCTCTCTTTTCTCTCCTATTTTTCCCCCTGCGTTGAAAAATTCTTGGATAGTCGCGAACTCGATGGACGAGTACGTGGCGGAGAAAAAAAAAAGAAGAAGCTGAAAGAAACCTGCCGGTCGTTTCGGTGAATTTTTTATACGGACTGCGTCGGCCCGCCAGCGCACGTGACACACATGCGACTCTATGCATTATGCAGAACGTTATTAAGAATGTGAAGAAACTCCAGATCCTCCGTGTTCTAATTATAATTTAAGCTTCTTCCGGCCATGAATAACTCAGCTGTGAGGAATAAATTGAAAGGGAGATGCGGAAGCTCTTTAACTTAAGGATCTTGAATTAAAAACCACGCCGTTGGACACTTTTCCGTGCGTTTCGTGGAACTTCATCGTGAACGGTATCGTTAAATATTTAACAGCTACCGCGTGAAACGATATCTTCAATTTCATCGATGTTTTATCGATATCCGCGAATCTATTTTGATGGAAAGTTAATTACCGTATCAACGAGAGCCATCGTGCCATTAAAAGGAACATCTTGCAGCAACATGAGGTTGCAGATAGAATTCTATTTCCTAAATTATTTACAAACTATATTCGAGCTAAAAATTAATCGAACTCTAGCGTGATTCTTATTCGGCAGGACTCAATTTGTTCAAACTTCTCGAATTCTCATTCTCAATTCTTTCACGACATCTGTACGACTCGCGCTTCTCAAATTTTCAATCACTCGCAATGTTATTCGTCGTAATACCTTGTTCACCCATCGACGAGTTTGTTGTCTATTTTCTCAAAGATATTCGATCATATTTTATAACAGTCCCTTCTTCTTACTTCTCACCATAACGAGAATGAAACGACCATCGAGTTCAACGACCTTAGACGCCATGAAATTCTTCAGTTCGTACGGGTCGCTAGACAATGTTTCCTTTAAAAAGCAACACGAAGCTCGTAGCAAAGAGTGGGCCAGCGCGAACGTTATTTCGACGAGTGATGCGCGCTCGATTATCCGTGACTAGTGTCAAACGCTTACATAAAACGGAACGTTGTTACACGCGGGAACAGAAAGGACGAAAAAACGCGTGTTCTCCGACGAGTTGGGTGAGGCGCATTTTCGGTTGGCGAAAGTCGTCGCTTTCTCGTCGAGCACAGAGGTTAATTATCGATCGTTTAACGGTATAAAAGTGAAAAAAAGCAGCGAGCAGAGCAGGAGAATGAAAATCCGGAGGGAAGGTATCGTCTCGTTCGCTGGAGCAAAAACGAATAGAAATCCTCGGCCGGTCGAATTCTGCGTCCGGGACGACTTCCGGGAGGAGTCGCGTTCCCGAAAAGTACCTCTTAGCATGTTAAATGAGCCGTGGGCAATGGCTACGACGGCCACGGTGATTCATTTCTGGTGGCATCGCGGAAAAAGTTTCGACAAGAACGACCACCGTTACGGCAACGAATCCCTTCGAGTCGACGACTCGCGTGCTGTATACTTTGCTCCATCGAAACTTCGATCTATCTTAGCAAACTTCCCACCCTTTCTTTTCGCAATTCCGACGCGACATTTAAGTGTTACGTATTCCAGCGAAGCTAACGATCGTCTGTCTTTCTTTTCTTTTCTTTCCTTTTTTTTTTATTATTAATCTATATATTTATCGACGAAATAAATTCGAACGGAATAACGTTACGTTAATGAGAATCATAGCAATCAATCATAGTAATTTAATTTTGACATTATCGCGATATGTGTAATTTTGTGTGCTA
The DNA here is from genome assembly GCF_014825855.1 of Bombus pyrosoma. Taxonomy (NCBI): domain Eukaryota; kingdom Metazoa; phylum Arthropoda; class Insecta; order Hymenoptera; family Apidae; genus Bombus; species Bombus pyrosoma. The sequence goes on along the minus strand of NC_057770.1, from coordinate 3,775,713 downwards.
GACTAGATTGGCCGCGTAGTAGTGACACACGTATGCGAATCTGAGCGTGTGGAAGTATGTGTGTGCACAGTGTCTCGAAAGACAGACGCATGTAACTGTCCCGTTGGCAGCCTGGTACGGAAGATGGTGAGACAAAGAAAGCGCTGAGACGCGTGCAAATGTACATCGACGAAGATCCTGGGAATCGTTTATTATATAAATCTAAAACTATTTTAATATAAATTCTATGTGCAACCTTAGCGTTCCTTTGCTTTTATTTCGTCAATTAAAATCCACAATTCTCAACAGACATGTTTCCTAATGAATTGAGTTACGATTTTATTTTTTGTTACGATACGTCTCCATGTGTTGGAAAAATACAGTCTACTTTTTATAGTAATAAACGTAGAATAGGATTTTATGAACATTAGCAACGAACTGGCTTTCGCTATTATGATTTTCAACCCTCTAATTGTAAGAGTGAGTTACGATTGAGCGCAGGAAAATTAGGTCGTACAGCGTACTTATGAGAGTTTATATGCTACAGTGTTAAATAACGTGGATGACATAAAAAGGTGTAATGAATCGCAAAATTTATTGGCTACGTTGCAGAAATGATTAACAGAGTTAGAGAAACCATAATCCGTTTACAGAGATACAGGTAACAGGATTAAAACGAGCATATTTATTTTTGTTTGCGGAATTATGCGAGTTACAATTGTATATCGTACGGTGATATGATTAAACCGTTTCAATGGTGTAGCTGCACGGGTATAACGGATTTCATATACACCTAGTAAATCCGAGTCTTTTGAAATTGTAAATATTTGGTACAAAATAATTTGATTGAACGTTACGATGCTGATAAATTGAAAGATGCAATGCAAAATGTTAAATAAATATAAGTAAATAAATTCTTCAATGTGCTGCTATCCTAAGAGTTTACTTTGTCAAATTTCCTGTCACATGTAGTTGCAGCCTTAAAGGTCAAATCATTTTTTTAACCAGATAAATGACAATTTATTTTCTGGCCTAATTTGAGAACGATGCCTCTTACCGAAACCCGTTAGCCGACCGCATCGATCGAAAAATCGCGCGTTTAATTACTCGTTATAAATTCATACAACTATTTCCTCTCGTCGTAAAGGGGTATGGATCGCGATAAAATCCCTGTCCTCGTTTCATATCATTACAGGTAATTTTGCAAATTGTACCGCATTTTTCCACCAGCGGATTCGTCGTTAAATATCCTCAGATTAATTGGCCGTACACGTGCGCAATAATGTAATTTTTAAATTAGAAGCCCGACCTGCAGGCATTACCGCTAATTAAACAGTGTTTGCTGGATCTGTAGGTATGCCTCTCTCATTAGCGACGTGTTTTACAAGATACGAAAAGATTTTATCCTGACAGTTGCGTTTTACCGAAAATATTTCTGTTCACCGATTGCCCGACTATGCGTCGATCGTTTCTACTCGATCACTTGGATACTTGACAGGAAAAGGAAGAAGTTTGCACTCGTCGCTTGGAATACCAATCTTTCGAATATAATTCGTCCTTATTTAAAGGTTCTCTGTTGTTTACGCGCTGTTTCATGTTCGCTAAAAGTAAATTATATCATCCAATAGAAATTGATTTGTCTTTGAATTTGTTTGAGAATTTTGAAGTTGAGCGAATGTCTGAGCAATTCCTTTCACTCGATACTGACACTACGCACAAAGTAAGTACTTGGAATTGAAAAGGTTAATACGTATACAATTATTCATAAAATATTTGAACGTACTTCGCTCGATTCTCATTTTATTTAAATACAGGAAACCTGTTTTCTTCTTCTAAAAGCTTTAGATGTAAATATTTCAAGAAATTTCAATGATACTTTGTGTTTAAACAATTCCTAAAAGGTTTGAAAGCATTTTTCACAACCTATCGATACTATTTGACCGTAGAACGTTGCAGTCTGTGTCTACCCTGGAGAGTAAGGCTTGAGCAACGCTGGTTTGAGCGGACAGCGTCTGACGCGGCACTGTCCTGTTCCACTTTCGAAAGCGCTATTCGATTCAAAAGCAATCTATGCGTGAAATTGCCAACGAGAGGGCGAACGGGCGGACACACGGCCGAGCGGACAGACGATGAAACGAATTACTTGTACGCCGGCCTAGGCAGCCTGCGTAACAGCTTGCTAATTAATCGATTAATTTCCAATCTCGGGATCAAGAGCGTAAGTGCACTATCCTGCTCGCTTCTCACTTACTTTGTGTCATAATAGGCACGCGTCTTTGATCGGTGTAATTTCATAACATTTAAACGTTTACCCTAAATTTTCGATCGGGGAATTTCTAATAGATCTACGTTCTTGTTATTTTAGGCTACTTTTGAAAATTTAAATAAATTTGCACAGTGATTGGAAAATTATTCCATCCTCTAGGAATCGATATCTATACAAATGATTTTCTTCGAATACTACATAGACACAAATAATCTTATACAGACACCTATACTGGCACTTGAACGGGACACTCACACAGGTCATACTCACTACTGTATAGAGAGTGGGGTTCAAAATCTTTAAGTAGTAGTGAGTCACTACAGTGAGTCACTACAGTCAGTCTGAGAGCAACTGGCCAACTGTCAACATATCACTCACTTATATTTTAAATACATTTGGTTCTGTAATTCTGTTTAATAAATATCGCCTAATATTATTTCAACATAAACATTGTGTCTTCCACGGATTATTTATCTTAACTTCAAGATTAAATTCTAACAGATTTTACAGCGGAAATTCAAAATTCGAGAAGATTTTTTTGAATTTCCTATCTAATTCACCTGAAACTTCTTCTGGTAGAATTTAGGATAGAAAACTGTGAAACATAATTATTATATTGTATTATGTTTTACGATAAAGTGACAGTTCAATTACACAATGATCTTTTTTTAATTTTTATTTAAAACACTAAGGTCTCACCCTTGATCTTCTGATCGTCTGAGGTTTAGTCTCAACTTTGAAATTCACTCGATTGCTCGTTATTAACCGCTTCTGAACGTATCTTCCGCAACTACTCTCGCATTCGCACGTTGCTTCTTTGCGTGTCCCTTGTTCGATTCGGCTGAAAACGTTCTGCAGACGCTGCTAGAAATTCAGGCACGTTCGCGTTCCTCTTTCCTGCTCTAATATCAAACGTACGTTCCACTTTTAACGTTTCGAACTCTATCATACACGGTCGCGTGAAGTTTCTCCCTCGGTTCCTCTTGGTAGTTGTAGCTCAGTGACGCGAGAAATAGTAGTTCTTAGAATATTTACTTTATTTATATTTGTAGTCAACATTTTTTACTCCCGTATTTATTCAACGTTTTATCCCGTTTCCATTTTAGTTCAGGAGTTCTCTGCATTTTGCATAACGCAACTTTTCTTCTTCACATATATCAAAGTATCGTAGAAAGATAGATAGCGAAGTATTTCTATAATTGATGCGTCGATCTAGCTGCAAGTAAATTATTAAATTGACAATAACGCGATAAATATCAAACTTGACATGTTTTTCCAAACATTCTTTAAGCTCTGCATCGTGTGTCGATAAAAATAATCGTATTAAAATTCAACGCAGTGCTTTCAATTGCAGCTGGAAATGAGGTCGATCCCGTACACAAACAAGATTAACTCCACGACTCATTCTACCAGAAAGAAAATATAATTTCCAACAAAGGATGGTCGTCGATTTCTTTCTACTTTCTTCGAAGATCAAAAGTGGGAAAGCTACCAACGATCCTCCATATTGCATCGTGTTCCTTCAATGGGAGAAAAGCAGAAAGGGAGAGGAAGAAGTGGGGTGAAAGGGTGCACCGGGTTCGAGATTGCTCCACCGGGAAGAACGATATATCCCGGAAAGTTTTGACATTATCCGCGCTAGGATTCACTTGGTTACATGTACCTCGGCGCGATAAGAATCAACGCCCATTCAAAACGCGCGATAACGTTCGCAGGACGACGCTATTGTTTCAAGGCGCGAGCCTAGACCGCAGTTATCTTCGCATTGTTCTCGATATTCATTAAAACATTTGCACCCTTAGCACCGAGACACAGACAGCTTCGTCCGTCGTTCCGACTCTCCTCATCTGCGCGTCCACTTTTCAAAACAATCATCCAATTGTACGACTTTTCGTGAATATTCCGACCAGCATCCGCGAAACTGGAGTAAACAGCTGCGATACACTTGCAAATATTTAGCGATACGATTTTTGTTACAGTTTGTTAGACATTCGGGTATTTGTTTGTGAATTTTCAACGAGAGACGTTGTAGAGGAATGGCGGTTGGTTGTTGAAGAGAGCGCACACAGTTGTTTCGTACAATGATATGCATAGTTCTCCGAAGATTTGTAATTTCATTCGAAGAGTACGTTGTTTTTGATATTGCAACTTTTACACCTTTACCACTATGGGCGGTTTCATTAAAGAGAACAGGAGTATACTGAACAGACCGAACGGAAGTTTCAACGAGTCTAACGTGTAAATATCTAAAATGAACAGTTTGCAAAAATACTAAAGCACGTGGCTTAGTGGATTTATACTTGACTGTACATCACGAAAGTTCAGTTTCCCGTGGAACGAGCGACCGATGTCTGCTTGGTCATCTTGCTGGGTAAACGCAGGAAGACAAATTTGACGCTAGCTGGTCCCTGGAGTTTTCAATTTGTCCTGAGTTAACACCTAAGTTAAGCGCGCCGCGTCGGTATCGTCGGTTGGTCGGTTCTGCGAATTTTTGTTTTTCTTTCGCCAGGGAAACCGAAACGATATGCACGCGTACCCGCGACAAAGGAGGAAACTTACGTCGCGGCCAGTTATTCCCCACGGAGAAAAGGGTTAATTTGCAATTTTACCGGTGGAACAAGTTTGTTCGGCTTGCGGCCTCTTCCCTTAGAGCGACTCGTTTTAGTCAAGTAGCTACATGCTCCTTTGCGTTGTATGCGGAGTATTAAGGAAAAGAAGCTCGTAACGTTGTTACCAAGCGTTAAGGAAACGAAGGTAGCTTACGGCATGGCTAGAGCTTGTTACATAGAATGAAAAATTCACGCGTTGTGAATGCAGCAGGTGAAATTGAAATCATCGTTCTGTTATACGTAGTATCGATAGTTATCTCTGCTTGACGTTTTAATTCGAGTGTTTGCTTATTATGCACGTTTCAGAGAGCTGGATGAAACGAGGAAATTTCAATAGAGAACGTGTTTCGTATCAGGAACACGGTTGAAATATACGTAATATTGTTCAGAAGAAGCTCAAAGTTTACGACGCGAAAGACGTCATATATAATTCTCCGTTGTCATCCTTACGCTGTTACTAACATAAAACGGTTTAATTAAAACCAAGTACACAATCAGAAAAGGGAAGTATGTTGTCAAAGGTTCAAGAAACGACGCGGTATAATAACGCGTTTGAAAGTAGCGTCGAGCACAGAGAATATATCGAAGAAGCGTCTACGACTGCTTAGACAATTAAATATCACGCAACTGAGGACTGAAACTTTCTTCGTCCAGAACCAATCTCTTCTCGTTATTTATTTCTATTCGTCAAACAAACTCTTACCGTTCAACTCCTCTCAATTTTCTATGTTGCAACGATAATTGCAACAGACGATTCTTTTTCCCTCCGATACTTGGTATAAGAGCATCGCGCGGAATTCTCCTATTGTTTGACGTTCGACCGCCACCGAGTTCTTTCGTCGTCGTAGAATCCTCTTCATCCACATCCTCCGTGCCGGAAGTTTCGGCGCGCTGGCGGAGAACGTTTTTTCCTCTTGGTTGCGCCGCTATCAATTCCACTTTCGTCCGCTTTCCGTCGGTTGTTACCCCGTACATTTACAAAAGGGCGTAGTTTCTCTCTTCCGCGTCGTTACTTCTCCCTTTTCTTCCTTCTTCTCCTTTTTCTCCCTTCTCGTTCTTTGTTCTGCGCTTTTTCGCTCTCTCTTTCCTCTCTCGTTTCCCTCTTTCCTTTTTTTCTTTCTTACACCGACGATTAATCGAGAGCTCGCAAGTCGGCCGAGTTTCGAACTGTAAACGGTAGAACCACGTAACGAGGAAAAATACTCGCTGCGAGTTGTCGGCTGGTTATCGACGGAATCTCTCGATTCTTCGTGCATTTGCTTTTTCAGTCATTTCTATCCGTAGCATTTTGGACGAATTTCGATACAGCAAAAGGATCAAAAAGCGAAGCGAAGAATCTGCAAGTCGAAAGACGTTTCGATGTTCCGAATCTGCATGTGGATTACCTATTTCTTTTTTATTATTTTAAAAGTAATACCCATCGCTTTTTAATCTTATCGAGATGTGTATAATTTTGTGTGCTAGACTAGGTTGGCCGCGTAGTAGTGACACGCGTGTGCGAATATCAGTGTATGGAAGTATGCGCGGCGTCTCGAAAAACGGACGAATGCAACTGTTCCGTTGGCAGTCTGGTGTGGAAGATGGTGAGACAAAGAAAGCGCTGAGACGCGTGCAAATGTACATCGACGAAGATCCTGGGAATCGTTTATTAAATAAATCTAAAACTATTTCAACATGAATTCCAAGTACAAGCTTAGTGTTCCTTTACTTTTATTTCGGCAATTAAGATGCACAATCCTCAACAAATCTCATACGATATTCTCTGCAATATTCCTTGAGCGCGCTTTTATTTCTCCGACTGCTTTTCCAACACCCGGCAGTCGAAACGACACCGATCGACGCACACAGTGCACAGTTAATCGTACGTTGTTTGAGAGGGTCGCGTGAATTTGAATTCCTTTCTAAGATTTATCCGCTGGAGATGGCGACAAGAGCAAAGTGGTATGTGGAATTTTCGTGCCCCGCTACGAATGAAATTTTAGTTTTGGCGCAGCGTTTAATATGATATGAGATTGCGTGTCTCGTGCAAGAATGATTCGTACCAAGGACGGATCTCTCTGGTTGCTTTTATTTTTAATCAGAGCGGTTCAACTTCGAGCAGAACGACGAGAAGATACTTTTGACGTGTTCATAACTGGATCTGAACATTAATTTTCCCCGTTATTGTGATTACGCAACTGAGAAATTTAACAGAAGTTAATTATAACGTTCTCTAAAAATACGCAAAGCGAAAGGGTAAACTAGTATCAGACTAAATATTTGAATATCAACAAGTATTAATATATCCGGCAGCATATGCAATGTAGAATAATATTTGATTGTAGAATTATTATTTGATATTTAGAACGCGCAATAACATCGTATAATTGAATACCATTCTATATTGATCAATTCAAATGAATTAAAATTTTCCTTTGATAGCGTTCCAATTATTATTCCACCGCGATCAATATTCATTTTATTTTCGTCCAACAAACGATCATTGGCGACTGTGAGCAAACGATAGCCGTATTTCCCTTCAATTTTTCTCACCTCGAAGTTGATCATCGCGTATTACGGAGATATCGGGAAAACACAATGCGGTACGTTTTTTCTTTTTTTTTTTCACAAGACCGATATGATAAAACAGATTGAAAATTACAAAAACATACGACACGTATTCGTGCTGGAAGTCGCAAGAATGCGGCGCGTATAATCGACTGGGGAAAAAAGAGGAAATTTACCATCTTCTCGTAAAAATTGTCCGTATGCTAATGACGTATGCAAATGTAGAGTAGCTTGGAAACGATCGAAATATACGATGGACGAATCGACGAAGGAAAATGTAGAGATAAAAAAAGCCTTTCTACTTTGCAAACGGTGAATACCGTCGATCGATTCGGCAGGCGCAAAAGATTTTCGATGGATAATCGAGAGAGGAAAAGAAATTTGAAGAAATTGAACGTTCATTCACGAGGGCGGTCGATTAATTCGGAAATCGCGTGGCCGTTTGCATATCTATCGGAGCGTCGGCTCACAATGCGAAAAGAAAGATGAAAGAGGTAGGCGTCGCGGCGGAGACACGAAGTGCCCGCAGTGCCTCTGGAAGAAGCCTTAACCGCATTTCCTGTCCCATTTTCGGTAGTGCCCCACATCGTCGAAAGCTACAAAAGCCGATTCCACGGAAATAAACCGCCAGAAGGCTGACTAAGCCGTCAGAAAGAAAGGAACGGAGTTAGGGGCGATGGCGGGGATGGCGGTGGCAGCAGCGGCGTCTGCGGTGGCTCGAACTTTTTAACTTTACCACCGCAAATCTGACCTCCTTCTTTTCTCTTTCCCTATCCCCCTTTTCACCGCCATGCCGCCGTGAAAATCTAGCAGATATCAATCCGGAGCAGAACAGATCGCATCACGATCCTTCAGATATGTTAACGTCGACGGAAGGTCGAGAAGGGGAGCGGAGGGTGAATGGAAGGGAAAAGTCATCGAACGTATGACCGGGGAGTGGATGTTCGAAGGAAATGGCTTTGTCACGGCACGTACAATAACGCGAGTTTCCAGGATCGTGGTCGATGCTATGGCACCGAGATTTTTCCACGTTCATTCGCGCGATCGAAATTCAGCTTTTCATTAGGATGAATTATAGAAGAGATGTCTGTATTTGTGGGTGAATATTTTCGTCGATGGGCAGGATCGAAGTTTTTAATTAATATTTTCAGTAATGGAAAAATTGATTAAACTAAGATGAAGGCAAACGTTTCCCGATCATTTTTCAAGTTTCAGTTACTTGCGATAACATAAAACTCGTAACATCTAACGTACTTCTTCCAAGTTTCAATTTAATAAAAAAATTACGAAATGGTCAGAAGCCCGTAAATAATTGTGAAATACGTAAGTGGTCGAAGATTTGGTAAAAAGGCCACTAAAATGCTAGAAAGTAAGTTACCAACGAGACGAAAGCTAATAATGAAATTTCAAACGAGAGAAAATTTAATCTCGAGGAAAAATTTATTCGAAATTACCATTTCCACAAATCCTTTCATTACGATATTTCCAGCATTCGCATGAAGTCATCTTAACGCTCGATGCGACGCTAACGCGTTAATTGACTTTTATGCGACGCGTACGCCGCTCGCGGAGGGTTTAAAGATAATTTCCCATTATTTCTCCTTTAGCGGATGCGCGCCATCTCCATGCATGCAGAATATATATACGGAGGGACGCGCATTAATGAACCGACGTAAATTCAACGGGCGCCAGGAATGCTGAAGCGAGAAGAGAGGCAAGAACTTCTCTTCCGCAGAGATGGTGGGGTCATCGTTAAAAGGAAAAGGCGAAGGAGACGAAGAAAAAGGGAGGCGGCAGGAGGGGCGGATGAAAAAGAGGAAAAGTGGAAGCTGTCCTGTGGAATTCCATGCCGCGTGATTACCGTCGAATTAACGAGCGTCTCCGAGATTTATCTCGCAATTTGGATCGAATAGGGTCACGGCTCGTTGACTGCTTATCGTTCAATCGAACTTTTATGTCATCGATGTGCTCGGTCAGCTAGTCGAGCCAATCAGAAATACAGTGCTGTGCAAAATCTTACAGAATTCTACGGATTCTTCGAAAATCGCATGTTTTGTTACTTTCCAGTGAATCGAACGACACACTGTAATATACTGTCTTGGTACGTTCGATTCTCCTTATGAAATATTTCCTGAGAAGCATATCGATCGATCGGAATAATTTTTAGATAAATTCCTTTGTTCGTCGCTCTATAGGTAAACTGGGATATACTCCGTAATATCGAGGCAAAGAAAATATCGATAGCCAAGACGTAACAGATAGTATTTTTTTCTTCTCTATCTTTTTTTTTTTTTTTTTACTGATCTAACTACAACAAAATTGATGTCTGAGACTTTTGCGTTATACTGTACACTGTACATGTTCGAAGGCAAGAGATGTACGATTCGGTCGGTCTGGCTCTCGATTCGATATACTATTGAAGGAATTGGATTGGGGAATTGCAAGGTCGGTATACGCGAGTCTGCGTGTATTTCAAAAGTGATCCCTTGTGCGATAGAAGGTGGAATTTGAGGCTTATTTGAAATCTGATGCGAAGGATCGATGCGAATCGAGCGTTGCGTGTATAGCGTGTAGTCTTTCGAACTTGATGGTAAAGTTCTAGCAGTATCTCACACGCGGAGCAATTCCAATAACGTTACGAATCTACAAACGTCTGAATTGAGCTGTTTATACGTTAGATGTTACCCGGTGGTTCTGCTTCATTTGTCGAACGAGTTTATAGACCGGTTAATTAGCACGTTTGAAATGGAAATGGAACACGTGGAACGGCAGCAAGGACCGATGAACGCGATCAAAAATTCAGGCAGATGGAGAAAGTTGCACTGTGAATTTTTTCACCGTTCGACAGCAGAAATTTATCGAGATACCGTAAGATGCCTGTTGCTGGAACAATTGAATCTTCCCCTTCTATTTCTCGGCTTTCGCGTAACGTGAATCGAGAGAGAACTCGAAGCCTATTTCAAATATTGTCATAAGAATTCGGCGATAGCTTGGATATCGATGCCGGGATTCAGTCGTTTGAGATTAAGTCTGTAAAAGAATTAAAAATTCCAAAAATCCATATATATCGAAAGTTTATCCGAACGTTCAAGTGTAATAGCCATCTTAATAATTTAATATCTCTTTAACATTCCGTTTGAGACTGGAAACTTTAATTCTACGGCAAAGCGTCGGAGAATTTCTGAAATCTAGGATGGAAAGAAATAAAAGTTATACCTTATAATTTGAAACGCGGCTACGTATACCCGATATTTCGCTGACTCGTCGGTTCTCAATCAGAAACCCGCGGTCCGTAAGAGAGGGACGGTGGAAGGAGTAGTATAAGAACGCTTTAAATTGCATCAAACTCGAGGAATTATGTAACGTTGAAACGATAATTGAAATTGGATACGATGGCAAGGGAAAAGGGGTGAGCGAGGGTTCGGTTAATAAAGCCAATTATGGGATGATTCGAAAGAGGTGGAAAGTAGATTCCTCGCGGCGGATATAGCGGAGCCAGGAATTTTCCGGCTTTCCTCTATTCACCAGGCGAAAAGGATGAAATTGCTGCTAAAAATTCTGTTTCACCGGCTGATATTCCTTCCACCGCTTTAAACATTCATTTTCAAACGGTATTCGATGGTAAACAGCGATGTATGAAATTTCGGCCAACATCGGCAAGCGGTGAAGCAAAAAACGAGAGAAAAATGAAAATGAAAGAAATGTGTGTTCTACGCGACGAACACGTATCGATTTGATCGCACGATCGAAGATCGATCGTGAATTTCGTTCGTAATATCCAATCTCGGACACGGGCTAATAGCATTTACTTTCGGTCGAAATATTCCTACGGAAAGAAATTTAGTTTTACTTGCATGGAATCTGGAAAAAGCGTAAAAAGGAAAAAGATTTCAAACGTTCCGAGAACATCGTGTTTGATTTGCCGTGTTTTCGGCAAACTTCTATCGGAACAAATCGATCGCTTCTCCAGAGACTTGTTCCATCGATCTTCGTGTATGAAACGCGAATCATCCACGATTTATTTACGCTCGGATATCGGTGTTATACATAATTATGGCCGTTAATTAATCGAGTAAACTGGACAAAGCTATACGATCGTGTGCAAATGAAACGGGACTATTTATACACGATTGAATTTATAATTAAATTTTTCTTGCGGCAAAGCGCGTATTAACGGTCATCGATTTCTATCGCGATTACCCATCTCGCTATCCTGTAAACAACGAAACTGGTCGAACCAGAGCCGATTCCGGCGATTTCTGTTTCATTATAACACCGTGTACCGAATCGCTTTCGGGACGATCCGATCTGTTCAGCTTTGTTATCTTGTACGAGGATAAAGATTTCGTTGGACAGAGACGAACGAAGAGAAGGAAACAAGTCCCTCGGGGCGATATGTCGTTCTTCCGGCTATCGCGTCCAACTTTCTCTAGCAACTTTCCAGGGGAGGAGTAAGATGGTGGAGAACGAGAGGATACAGGTGGGGCGAGCTAAGACGAATTATTGGAATGCCGCAAATATTTCTTCCGGGATTCCTTCCGCCTTCGGGGTCGGAACGTTTATCGTGAAAGAACGTTAATACGTTGTTGCGCAAGCGTCCACCGAGAACGTTAGAGTATTCGATGTTTGGTCAACGGGCCAGAACGATCGGCCGTTTTGAAACGGTGTTGAACGAATATAATGCACGTTTCAGAATACGGTCGTATGGCGTGAAATTGAATCGACGCGGCAAGTGACTTTTACCTCACAGATAATTCTAACGTCTCTGTTCTTTTTTTAGATTGATGTATCGAGCGAGTGTCGCGCCGCATAGATAGCTTTGATTCGTGAAATCTTAAACAAAATACATAGCAACGCATATACATAGCAAATAAATATTCCTTGAAATATAGTCAAACTCTCACTTTTCCTTCTTCAAGAACTCAAACTAGCTTCACATGGCAATTTAATAAAGTCTCCGTCGATGACGTTCGTGAGCTAACGGTGCGATTTAACAAAGATAAAAGTTGGATAATAAAATGTTACACATTTCCGTCTTTCGATTACCAAATATCCTACGTATAACGAACTGCTTTCTGATTATTTAACGTTAATATCCGAGTATCCTGATTATTTGCATCTTCGAATTAGCTTTTAATATAAAAGGATGGAAGTTAATTCTTAGTTAATTCCAACATTCGCGGAGAAACGTTTCAGAATAGAATCCCCTTTACGATAATTGTTAGCTCGGAACGGCGGGCAGCATTGAAAATTATTTCACGTTTTATCCGATCGTTGCAACGGCTGAATTATCATCCTCGAAATACGATTATGGTTCCAGAGCGACGATGTTACACGAATTTTTATGAGATTTCCACGATATACCGAGGATACCAGTGTTTCGAATCAAACTACATTTTAAACGCTGATCTACATTCGCTGCACCACGTTCATCCTCCTGTATGCGTTTGTTTGTCTCATGATTAGAGTCGATGATGCATCGACGGGCAAGTTTTTCGCGAAAAGCTTGTTACGCGTCCACGATCGACTGGCTGTAGCTTGAAAATTATGTGACGCTGATTATTCTGTTCGAAATGGCTCTCATTTGTAACGTGGGAAATGTAGATTGCCAAATGATAGCAAAATCGGTACTGTGCTTGAAAAATTGAGATAGATAGACGAATTGACGGATAAACCTGTCGCGGGTACCGTAAAACGCTGTGGAAATTCAATCAAATATAAATCAAAGATATAAATTACCAAGCTGTTTGTTTTTTTTTTTTAATTTGCGGCGAAATCTCTGAGAAATTTAACGTTTTATTTAATAATATACGCACGGAGTTCGGTTAGAGACACGACAAGAAGCGAACGAATCCTCAAATAGTAATCAAATCGTCTCGTAAAGCTCGTCTCAATCTTCTCTGTTAATCGCTATCCTAATTATTTGAGAAGCTTTAAAGCTGCCGTACGAGAATATTGGAACGCATCAGCGTTTCACAGAGAGTTCTCTTTGACAAGTGGCGTTTCATCGGCGAGACGATGTAGTTTCTGGGGCGTAAGAAGCGGCAATTTGTCGACGAAGTTTCCGGTTGATCTGATGGTACGGCTGCTAATTAAGCAGCTGCGGGTGAGTGAATTAAAACGGGGTTCTCTTAGCAACCAACGACACCCGTTATCGTCTGGTAATTAATAAGACGGTCTTCTCGTAATTATGTTTTTGTTTTCTCCGCCCGTTTCCATCTTTCTCTCACTTTCCATTCTCTCTCTCTCTCTCTCTCTCTCTCCGTCTCCTTTTAAGTCGACAAATTAACGCACGACCGCGCCGTTCGTAAACTAGGAATATCGGTTGGCACGGATCCCAGGTTTCGCTCGTTTCTCCCGTCTTGGAGAAACGTAGGCACAGAAGGGTGCACTCAACCGATGAACTTTCTGCACCGCGACCTATGATATTTCTTTCAGAAATTCTTTCAGAAATTTAATCGGCTCGAGTAGCTACGCGTGTCTCGTGGTCGATCGCAGTCCAGGGATTATCTGAGTTGTCCACGAAGAAGATCGTTTAACGCGGTTTTACCGAGGTTTTGAATAAATTTGCACTCGGACCAGTTCTTAAATCGTAGAAGATTAAAATGTAGAATGCGTAGAATTACAAATTTTTGTCATTTTCCGAACTTATAAAACCTGCATAAGAAACGAAGACGAATTAATCAGTTTCATTACTCTGGTAATTTTAGCGCAAATTGTACGGCGGCTGGAACGTTCACGGTACTCTTAAAACAAGTAACAAGCTCGTCGTACGGTACCTAGTTCACCGCCGGACTTCCACAAACTGGATCTACCTTATCCCCGTCACTCACCCCTGTAGTGGTGGTAAGTTTTAATGAAACGCGGCGTGGTTTACAGGCAGCATCGAGGCACGATGACGGCGTGACACGAGGCACGCGCGAAACTTCCGCCCGTTATCGCGAGACGGACATGCCAGCCTGTGAGTACACGCTTAACTTTAAATAAGAAAGTCTGACTGCAAGAGGCGCGGCGTGCTGTCCGATACAGTTTCCGCCCAACGGCGGAAGTATGTCGCCGAACGTGCATCGAGAAATATTATCGCGTCCAAGTTAACGTTTCTCTCTAGCTTTCTACTTTATCTTCACGTTCGACGTTCGATATTTTCCTTAGTCTTTTTCTCCACATACCAAGAGAATTCGTAGTCTGTTTGAACAAGTTTATTCCGTCGCAAGTTTACGAGAAAATTGCAGGAGTTTGGCATTAGATGCGTTTAGCGATCGATGTCTATCGAAATGTCGCCCTTGACATTCGCTTTTTAGCAATTTTTTATTTTATACGTATAATTCGCCGTTACTCGATCTATAATTCAAAGCAGTGTCGTTGTTAGAATCGATATCAAAAGCGATATAAGGAATGAAACTAACCCTATGATTAATTACATGTTACAAAGCCATAAACGGTCGTTCAACATCTTCGTGGAATTCGTAAGGCTGGCTAAACGCGTCTAAAGCGAGATTTACGCGTGTCAAAGCGATTGAAACGGTGAAACGACCATGATCGTTTCAAGGGGTGGATTACTCTACCGGTCGGCGCGCGAATATTTCAACGTAATTTCGGCGCGGAGAGGTCGGCGCGAGAAATATAGTGGCGGGGAGGCGTCATATTTTCCATGAGATATGTGAATTATCCGCAGGATATTGAATCGACCGAACATCTAGAAAAGACCCGTATCTCATTTTGCTGGATGGCAGGTTTGGCGAGTTTAAATTTGCCGCCGTTAGAAGAGCGAACGTGTTTTTCTTCGCGGAAATTATATGGAGAGGGGTAGGCAGTCGGGCCTCGTTGTTTGGCGGTGGCGGTGAATTATATTCGCGGCTGTTTCTTAGTCGCTGATGGAACAGAAAATTAATAAGCGTAAGACGGTGGCGCGAAAATTGCCATGCGTCTTAGGCGCTGCCTGGTCGCGACGACGACGCTTTAATGAACAGTTGTAGGGTGCACGCGTGAGTAAAAACTCGTTGCACTGATGAGAGGCGTCGAGATGAGAGGGTGCAGGATGTGTAGACAATGGCGTGCTTTTGAGAAATTTCGGTGTAACCGGAGTCTTTGGTTTTGGCGGAAAGACTTCAAAGAGTACCGTGAAACCCGTTAATTTTAGGTGCTCGTAATTGCGGATGAGCTCGAGATTTGTTTGATTTCGAAACTGGCAATCTAGCACGCGAGTATGGACTTTTTCCTTTCTTCAAGATCTCGTTTAATTTGAAATTTTTTTTCGTTCGATACAAAAAAATATCAAAGAAATATTAAAGAGTAATAGGCTAAGATAGGTGTTTGTGATTTCAAATTTGTTTAATTCAGCAAGCAATGTTCTGAGAATTAATTGTTTTCTTTTCAATTTACGGTAACGTCACGCTATGCAGAAACGTATACGCTATATGTACGTATACGTTAATTATGTCGTTTGAAACATTTCCTGTAAGCGTTATTGTAATATATCAATATTTGTCAGGTACCTATAGATTATTTCACATTTGACGTATTAAATACAATAATATAATGTTTTGTTATCAATTCAGCAGCTTATGACGCGGCATTATTCGATCGTATAATCACACAGTAATAAACTGAAGCTGAAAAATTGATGTATCTACTCACGCAGCAGCTAATCGGATGGTTCAATTTCAGTATTGTTGTTGCACTGTGCATTTGTCATTTCGACTGATTGAGAGTGGCGTTTCATATTCAACGCGCGAGACACGCGGCATAAATATATACAAATGTTTCTAAATATTCTCAATTTCTCACGTAATAGATCGTTTATTGTACATCGATTTCGCTTATCGTATCGTCCATTGTCAAAACTTAAAATTTTAACGATACAATCGATATACAAATACAAGAAAAAGGACTAGACGCTAGGAAAAGAAAGAAATTAGAAACGATAGAAAATGGGAAACGGAAGCTATCTCGCTGGATACGCTATAAAAAGAAAATTACAGCCTTATTAATCACTCCATTCCCAGCTGGCCGATGACGGAAGCTTCCTCGAAATCAAGGGCTTTCCAACCTCTGTTCCGATAGCTTAACCGGAAATTGATCGTCGTAAAACAGCATTAAGCGTGTCC
Organism: Bombus pyrosoma; assembly: GCF_014825855.1. Taxonomy (NCBI): domain Eukaryota; kingdom Metazoa; phylum Arthropoda; class Insecta; order Hymenoptera; family Apidae; genus Bombus; species Bombus pyrosoma. The sequence goes on along the minus strand of NC_057770.1, from coordinate 3,759,205 downwards.
TTTTCTCCCCTAGTCGTGATACTATTCTTTAGACGAATGGCGAGGATTAACTCGATCGCTATTAGCGTGTATCGTTCTTACTTCTTTCTTTCGACCATACCACTTGCCGAACACGCCCGAAGAAACGACGACAACGAAAGAAATCTAGCGTTTCAGGCTACCGCTATTATTCAAGCTCCTCGGACGAACAGTCGTTGTCATTAGTTTCTTGTCGATGTTTCGCGATCATCGTTGATCCAGCCGGAGCGTAGCACGCGAAACGCGAGAAAACCCGTGGGCAAAAAGGGCCGCGCGATCGTTTCTCGTATTTCTACAGCGGCGTTTTTGCTCGCTCGTTCCGTTGTCACATCGACGTCTCGTCACGCCTTTTTTCGCAACGGTTAGCCTTCCGTTCTCATATCGAACGTTCACAGCCGATGAACAATAATCGCGTCTTCTTGATCATCGTGTAGCTTCTTTCTTCGAGCTTACCCTCCGCGACCAGACGCAACTACGACCCGACCTGTTTGAGGTCGTGTGACGTGCTCGAGAAGTAGGAAACCCAAGGGGCAATCTGTGAAAAATGGAACCTACCGATGCCAGCCACTTCAAGTTCTAACGCTGTAATCTATTTTCCGAAAGGTTCTAGATCGCAGAGTTATTATTTTAGCGCTATCTGCTTCCGGAGAACAGCGTGCTTTGCTGGACATTTCAATTTTCGGAACGATCGAACGAAGGAAATGAGAAACGACTGGGGATACGCGGCGGGAAGGTCGACCGTCGGAAGAAACTTATTTCGAAGGGAAAATACGATTTGAATGCAGCGCGAAATGACGCGACCAAACTCTACACCGCGAGACACCACCGACTTCTAACTCTCCGTCTCTCTTCGCGACTATTCTGTCTACACGTTCTGCTTCGTTCTTCGCTTCGTCTTCCGTCAACCATCTCGCTGGCCCCCTTCTACTGCGTTGCAACCTTTCCGCTATAACACGACACATGCATACGAAATGTAAAACGACTTCCGTCACTGCTAAAATATCGCGTCGTGTATGTATGTATCCTTGAAGGATGTGGACGAGGACAGGGTGGTTGGAGAAAGAAGGAAGGAAGGAAGGAAGGAAGGAAGGAAGGAAGTAGATTTAGAGCGTCGGTGATTGCTACGGGTCGTCGAGTCCTGGACGCATCCACGGCTTTCGGGCAATCGCGCCGATCGCGAAACGATGAATTTATAAGCCTGTGACTTGTGGCTGAAGAGAAGTCTGGCAGGAAACGTAGGAAAGGGAAATGTGTAGGAGTTACTTTGTTGGTGAGGGTAACGCGGTAATAACCAAAGATCGCCGATCCCTGCTTTGATCCTCGAATCTCGTTTCGTTCCGATGGTATACGATATTTCAGGATTTAAATCCCGATACTCCTTATTTCCCCCTTTTTCGATTTTATCTCTCACGCCAGCGTGAAGAAAAAGATACAGTAATGAATAGCAATGTCGTTCCGATTGGATTTTACAATCGCTGTTTATATTACATCCGTTCAATGGCAGTGCTTTGTCGACGGGAAAAAAGGAATATCGATAAATCTTAAATCGTCCAGAGGAAATGTAACACGACGATGTCAACGCGCAGGCAGCAGCTGTGTAAAATTATTAGCCTGCAGTTCTTTGCATCGTTGATCCGCTTACGTGTATCGACGTAATGTAATGTAATATGATGTCGATATAAGAAAATCGGATTCCGTTTGAACAGTTTAAAGGCGTGTGTTTCATTGCAAGAGGTTAATACGCGATCTCTGTTCACGTGAAAGAATCGAATCGAGAATCCAGCCTTTTTCCCGACGAATTTTTCGTTTTATTAACACCGCTATTGTACACAGTTGTCGATATTATTCGCGACGCCGGACGGAGCATTGTTTATTCGTACGTGCGACTGGGCATCACAGGACGGAACTAGGCTCGTGTCAGGAAGCGGAAACCAGAGGCATGGGAAGTTCGCCGTCCTACCCTCCGGACAGTCTGACGGGAACGAAAATGAACGAGCGTGTCGCAAGATCAATTTACAGCGGAATGAACGTGGTGAAAATGTGAAGGAAAACAGCGGCTGAATGAATTTTTACGAACCTGCCGGTTCGTACGTTCAATTACGAATTAGTCGGAGAGCTCTTTTTGCTCGAGTTACAACGTTGGCACGTTTCGACGCTCGGCTCTCGAATCTTTTGTGTCACATAGTTTACACCGAACTAAATTTCCCTTGAACATACCCGGCCTTTTAGCTTTTGAAACAGCGCGTAGTCATGTTCGCATGACCCTATAAAGCGAAATATTCACGGTTGTACGTGAATTTTCACTTCCGCGTTCCACCATTCTTATTTTTCTATTTTATTGCCAGTTAATTGAAATTCAGTTATTTCATATCGTGCTTTTGAATTTCATTCATTGTTATGCTCGTGATTGTAGATAGACATCAAATTTTCATCAGATATTTAATTATATTTAAAAATACACGTTAAAAATTAAAACGCGTATCATTTCTCCTTCACTTTGTAAACTTCCGCCTTCTTCTTTTTCTCGAAATACGTGTTATCGATGATATTAATTAAATCTCGTCCAACAAAAGGTCTCAGACACTTATTCGATACGTTGGTTCCGTAGTCGATCGACGGACCATAAATCAAGCAATTCAAACAAGTCAGGCTGTTCACCCTGAAAACAGGATTTGCTCGTGATTGGTCGCATCGTGAGATGCAGCCAAGGGACTAGAGAAAAGAGAGGGAAGAACAGCGAAAAGCTCGCTGAGATTACTGTCAAACGTGTCGACCGGTTTAGACGTGGAGAAATTGTCCTCCGAACAGTCTGACGTTTCATTTTCCGAACTGGCATACTACTCACGCGATCGCTATTTGTATTCCGCGGTTTCGCCATGTGTCTTACCGCGGTTCTTTAATTTTCCCATTTACGATACGCCCAAGTATCGACTTCAACTCGGTCTAAATTTCCTCCTCGACTAAGCAAATTTTAAGCAAACATTTCAAAGAACGTCAATAGTCAACGATAGATCTGCAATTGGACGAAAGAAAGAAAGGAGAGGATAACTTGAGCTTGAATCAACGATTTAACTTATTAAGGACTGACCGACTAATCTATCTATGTACGAGAGATAATTTACATTAATCGTAGAATTAATTTCCCGGTTAAATTAGTCATAAAGGTAATGAATTTGAAAAGACGACGAAGAAACAAACATTGGCAAGGATTTATGCGTATTACGATTCCTTTCGTGAACTTTTAAAGCAATGCTTCTGTTGACCGCTGACGAACGAAACTGACATTAGCTTCCGTGGCAAACGACTATCTATCAAGCAAGAAGCTTATTTACGACAGCCACTGTATCGTTTTTCTTTCGCTCGCAACGATTCATTTTTGTCAAACCGAGTGCTTTCCATTTCCGGAGCTTGCGCTGCCAGTAGTCATTCGAAACCTATCAATGAGTCAACCCTTTCAGACCACCAATTCACGTGAAAAAGATGTCTCGATAAAAACATGAAATACCAATAATCATTTTTGGTCTGCCACCATGTTTTCGTCTACTTGAAATATTAATAATTAACTGTGTTTTTTTTTCTTTTTTAACTTTTAAAACCCTTAAATTGAAGAGCAGGAAACCTGTTTCGGAAAAAGAAGAAACTGGCAAAGATGAAATTCTACTTCTATAGCTACATTACCAGAAACTAGAAAATTAAGCAATTAGAAATTAGAATAACGAAATTAAAAGCTAATTGCATCGGTGAATTTCCCTTCCTCGGATACAACATAATTCAACATAAATTCAACTAATATTAGTTTTCCAGTGCATCGAGAGTGTTAGCCGGCAGAATTAAACAGATGGATTGTAATGAATTAAATCGTAATAAATTGTAACATCAAATACGAGTGAAACGTACAGCTCGATCGATCGTTAATTATTTTTAATATCGAAGGCAAATATGTAACAATAATCAACGAATTACGGGTTTTATTCGCCGAGTGATAAAAGGGTTTGGAACGCGACTGTTGCAACATTATTCTTCGGTCCCCATCGAAATTCCAAATTCCCCGGGTTCGATCTGCCGCGTGTCGCACCGCGGTTTAATAGACAGCCGGATAAAGAGAAAGAGAATGAACGAGAGGGGCGAAACAGACGAAGAGAGGGAATATCGAATCGCAGCGCTGATCAAATTTTCCGCACCCAGATGAGCCATTTGATCAGGGAAAGCAACGTGGAGGCGACTCGCGGTAGACCACCGCGAACACAATCCGTCGCGTACAATGCGACGCGATGAGGTGGCTCTCCCGTTGGTCTGTTGGCATTATTAGCGAGCCGATATCGGCGAATGAAAATCTCCACGAGTTGCCATCCTCTCTGTGTTCGCTTCCAACCGAACAGCAGGGAAAACGAGACGTAGTAAATCGGGAAGGCGTGGAGAGTGTATCAACCATGTTTGAAAGAAAATGGATGTTTCGGTATTTCCTATTGTACGTATACAGACTTTGATTAGTTGGTCTGGAGGATTGTTATTACATTCTCGTTTGGCTATTGGAAATTCAGATGAATATTGTTATTACGATTGAACCGATGCACGTACAAATTTATATTTTTGTGAACGGAATCGAAGAAGTGGATTTAGAAATTTCTTTCCTACTTTGAATATCGTAACGAGTAATTTGCTGTGGAATATTTGTATACTTTGTGCATTTTTCTACTTATTCTATACTTAATTTTCCCATCGACAGCGATACGATTATTATCGCAGTAACTGAGGTATAGATTTTGTTCCACGAATATTGATTTCCGACTGTATGTCTTCGCTTCATAAGAGAAATAATGCGAGGAATTTAAAGGAGCGTGTAGAAAATAACAGTTACGTAAAATACCGCAATTTTATCAAAGAAAGTTGCCGATTTCATGACAAATTTAATCATACTGAAACGAGGAACATTGTACCTAGTATAGAAAATGAAATTTATAAAACGGGAAATTACTTCTTTTCGCGATATAAAAGGCTGATCGAACAACGTACCGATACATCCAACGTACAATAACATCGTCCAGTAAAGGGGAAATTATTTCACTCGAAGGGAACAAGACGCTTAATGAACGACGTTACATAATCGACGAATAAGTTAGCATCAAAGTGTCATCAGCAGGAAGGTTACGTGGCGCAGGGCTCGAGAAAGTTTCACGGAGGAACGAAGTCACCGACTTTATTTTACGTAAATCCATCGGTCGAGCAACTTGTTTCGTTTCTCTGAAGTCTGTCAACGTGATACTCTTTCTTCGACGACGATAAACTTCCACGAGGAATGTCTCTTCTCGTAGAGTACGCGCCTCCTATTCCAACTAAACCCCTCTGTAATTTGAAGTTTCGAGAATTTCAACGACAACCGACTTCAAAGAGCGTTTACTACCAAGGGATTTGTAAACTGATCGAATCGTGGTACTCACTGGTATACGTAGGAAAAATAATTGCCTCGTTCCTGGTGGACGAATCAATTTGTAAAGAAATAAGGGGGAGATTCGTTTATTGAAAATTTGGAAAATTTGATTTCTTTTTCCCTCGTTAGAGAGAAATAAGTTTCCTATAGCAGACGTGTGTTGAATATTAGAAAGTGTTATAGTAAAACTGTTAGAACTTTAATATTTCACGTCATAAATCATCGGAATATTCGCTTAACTTTTTTATGACTTTCAACTAGGAGAGTGTATCGTTAAGGCTGCGGGAAATACAAGCTTAGCATCCAAAGAAGCTTATATAAATGTTAGGATAGCCCAACGTTGATTCGTAGATAGGACGTCGATTTCTATATAACCTGGTGAAATAAATCGAGACAGAGGGTAAGAACGTAGAGACAGCCTCCTAGGAGTTCTTTAATTTTACAGTCGATGGTTTTTACGCAGGAAAAAGGCAACACGAATAATGCGATTTTTCACCAACAGACTTAATTATTCGAGTCCACGTACCAGGGTTTCGTAATAAATTTTATTTCAAATTTCTCTCTGACTAAAATATGCCGACGAAAATTTTCAGCTATTCTACAACTCGCCAAGCATCGAAATCCCAAATTACAATACATAACAATACCAGAACCACCCCCTCTGCAAAGTATAATGAAAAAACTAATACAATAATCACTGAATCCGTACTGTATTGTCCGAACCTGCAAATTCAAGCCATCAAATCACCCTTCAACAAGAACATCATGACCAGGATCACGTAATTGGACCACCTTGCCGCGTATCCGATTACCAGACTAATTTACGACCGGGTATTTTTCATTGCGACAACTCCGACTAGCCAGCAATCCGGATGACCGTCGTGGTAATAGAGCATCCTCTCGTGCACACCTATCCGGCTGAAATCAATGGGGTGTCTAACGACTGTCTGGGGGCCACTAACTGTAGCACGGCGACAGCCTCTTTCGGTGAGAAGAGAGGAAGCTGCGGTGAGACGGTTCCCTAATCAACGTTAGCTGGTCCATGCCAATTCCGTGACGTATTTCAGAAAATAACGAATGTACTGTTGGCATAATGCGACGAAAATGCGGCAGTCGATAATTCGTTACGCTGCCGATGACATTTATGGGAACAATAATTGGTATATTTATGGCGAGCAGCGCGCCTCTGCCGCGGATAAATATTAAACGCCGTCATAATTTACATATCGTCCGCTGGCAATCGACGGCCTATTGTTCGCGGTAAAAATCGCGAAATTATTCGGTGAAACGCGCCCTCGTCTGGCTTCTGGCTTTATTGTCTCCCTCCCTTTGCGAGCGCGACATGTGATTTCGACTGGTTTCTTCTCTGCTTCAAGCAGAGCTTCCGTAGAAATCGTCTATACGTTGTTATTCCTTAAACTTCGAATTGTAGACGTTCACTGGGCTAATGATTCGGGCAAATTTCGAGACGAGTATTAGAAACGAGACTTTAGCTTATCGTAAAGCAAAGAGTTTGTTTGCGTTATAACGCGTCGATGGTTTTAACGCGCCGTTGGAAATTAAGTATCAGAAATTAAGAAGAGCCAAAGATGGATCCGTCTGAATTCCATTGTTCACAAGCTTGGTATTTCGCTTGTCATCTTTCAAAAATGTTTAGATAATCGATAAAAAACGAATTATTTCCGACCGTAGAGTCTGCTATTATTGACAGTCTACTAGAACCGTGTAGACAAGCATGAAAGTCTCTAAAACTGTACCACGTCGTGGTGTATCTCGCGCGCGGTATCGATTGATCGCGGAGTCTCTGGTTCGGCTGTCATGTCTGTTGGCTGTAATTTCGCAAATGGTCAAATACAGGTCGCGAACTCGTGACATAAGTGTTTAGGGGAACGACGTCGTGCGTTTGACACCTCGTACATGCTCATCTCCGTTTCACGATCATCCTAGCAAGCGGAGGTTAACGGAACAAGCATCCGAACAGCGTGTACGGACTACTTGAATGCGCGCGTTAAGCAATCAGCCCGCAGATTATTAAGCAGTAACTCGGGTTATTTAGGCAATCTCGGAGATGCCTCGCCCGGCTGCGGTATTATTTCGATGCTGAATACACGCTCATCCGGAAATATACTTAATGCCGTGCATACTACGGAATTAAGTTACTTTTAGATATAATAGCATAGTACGTACGATGCATTTATGCAAAAGAGAAGTTGGAATGAACGGTACGTGAAAGAATGGTAGGTGGGTAGGAACGTGCGAGAACATGCAAAAAGTATAAGTAGCTTCTAACGTTAAAGGGACAAAGTACAACGAGATATACAGTCGATAGAAAGTATAAAAGGATAGAAATGCATGATAGTTAAACGTTTATACCTAACGAGAAAATTCTTTCAATTGATCTTCGAGTTTCAATCCAGAGAGATTGGGAACATTTCGTTTCAATCGTTATAGTCTCAGTTGCAAGCAGAAATTCGTTAAGAAATTATCGCGACAACGCTTTCGTATAAACGTTGACATTTAAAACGCAATGAAATCCTTGATATCCCGATGAAGCTTAATCAAGGCCGATCCTCGTGCTTCGTTATGGCGACAATCAACCCTTTCGTTCTCTGAAAAACGGACGGCAATCGCAGGATGTTTGTCAGACGCTTGAAAGCGGAGCGTTCCTCTCAACGAGGCTATCCGTGATAGAACAGAAACAGAGAGAGAGAGAGAGAGAGAGAGACAGACAGACAGACAGAGAGAAAGAGAGGGAGAGAGCCGGAAGAATCGAGATTACAAATTAATCCGATTATTCCCGATAAAACGAAACCAAACAGCGAAATCTCATTCGAGGTATCGTCCCGATTTTTTCCCACGGAACAATTCCACGGTCCTTGTTCTCCAATTATGCCTGTGTTCCTCCGGCAACGAGCCCGTTTCTTATTAAACTCCTGTCGATGAACCCCTCTTCAACCGTTCCCATCAACCTCTGTCTCCCTGTCCGCTTCCTGGCTATTTACCCTTCGGCAATATCGGGCCGTAGTTATACCACTCTCTGTTTAACTAAATGTTACGGAGCCACTCGATGAATCGTCCGGTGCTGCGTGTATTATCCAAGTGAGTAACCTAGATCATGGACTATTGAGCTCGTAACGTCAAGTACGCCAAAGGGTTCGGGGGCATCGTAAGCAACGTCCGAGCCGGTAGCTCGGATCGATATCGAGAAACACGGAACGGGTGAACGAGAGGGAGGCAAAGGGACGGAGGTCCCTCAACCTCAAACTACCCGAGGCTAGTGGCACTCTGGTCACCAGCACGGAAAACGGTCCAATTACAGATGACGCCTTTGACCGGGGCCGCGTGTTTAACTACGCGCCGCAGGAAAGGGGAACAGCCTCGCCAAGGATCACCGTTAATGGATCGACCAGCAACGGGAAGATTGCCGTGCAGCTTCCTTACGCCGTGTATACGCACGTGTAACCCGCGTGGCAAACTCGCGCAGGAATTTCCACCTGGTGTTACGGTGCTTGCGCGTGTCCCGACGATGTAACTCGGTTCTAGACTGCCGATACGTGACTTGGGTTTTGATCATCAAAGTGGATAATGGATATATAGTGGCTGCAAAAACTGTTGCCACAATATGGTGTTTCTTATACCATTTACCCATTAATTAGTCTGATTTTAAGACACATTGTAAATATACTTTACGTAAGAAGATTATGGTGATAATGATCTTATGGATAAGGAAGATTACGTGAAATTTATCTAGAAGAGCATTTCCATCAAAGTAATCGATCTTGGGATCTGTATTAATCAATCGCGCTTTTATTGATCTTAGCGAACAGTATAAACCTTCACAATTTCGGACTCTTTATTTTAAACGCCTTGCGTAGAATGTACGTGGAAGGTAATTGAAAATTTGCAGAGCATTCGCTAAACCCGAGTTCACGCGAATCAGAACTTTTGAATTATTATAATTAGTTCAACGCTGTTGTAATTTAATTTGCATGCGAGGGATAATTGCTTTGTCTCCTTAGGGATAAAGATAAGTAGACATCGTGTTTTTGTTGAAGTTACGTTGCCGTAAGTAGGTGCTCTATCCACAATGAGGATTTGCATGGTGTGTTACGCTCCTGAGAAACACCGAAACGTTTTTAGTTGTTAGGAATTGCATAGAACAGGTGCTGCGCTGTTATTTTGTTCAGAGCTCGAAAATGTAAGATAGCGGATTAACTTGTTATAAAGATTCATAAGAAGTTGTTAGCAACAAAGAACGAACGAGTGCGGAACGTATCGCGTCTCTGCGTATTATCAATAGCTAAAGGTTGTTCTGCTAAAATAAGCTAAATTAGATATCATTATGAATTTGTAATTAAGTTCCATTGCAGAATTAAATTATACGGTATACAGCATATCGCGTGGTTTCTGTACTTTCGCCGTCTTCCCTTTTTTTCGAAATGTCACATTTTGTATATTCCGCCGGAATTATATTATCACAAGATTACAGGTCACTAGCGGAAGATAGTATGAAAATAACATTTATGTTTGTTTTTATAAAACAACCGTTTTGAAATAACGAAATACACCTGAAAAAATAATCTCTGTGTCACGGCAAGGAGATGCTTATTTAAACAAAAATGCCCCGTCCACGAGAAGCCAGGCATCGTTGTTTTGTCTGCGTCGCAAAGAGAAAAGTATATTTTTCGCACTAGCGAACATATTTGGCATCTCTCCGCTCTCTATCTCGGCAAATGAAATTATACGCAACTAGTTTAAAAACGTAACGTCGCGTTAAAAGGCTATGTCTACGCGTTATATAGTTACGTCACGGCTGAGAAAGACACGCACAAAACGTTTGTATCGTGGCTACATGCAACTGGGCTTGCGTTCTCTACAATTCAGCCACTGTTGTCGCGGTTGACCTAAAAATTTCAATTTCCATTCGTTCGAACGATTGCCATTCTACACGCGCCGATGCATCGTTAATTAAGCTCCATACGCCACAGATATCGTTTTAAATATTTGATGGAAAAAGAAACAAACGCAGAATCGTTGTTCTTAAATCGACCGAATTAACCAATTATTTCCAGAACTAGGAATTGTGTTGAAAATATCAGGAATGTTGTCGAACGATTTGAATCAGAGGACACGACGTAGCATCGAGTGGTAGTAAGTGGCAGTGTGGTGAAACACGTGGCAGATCTACGGATTACGTACACTCAAGTGGAGTACACCAATCATTGAAGGAATAAGTAGTGTAAGTTGTCACTAGTCGAACAAGTAGAATAGGCCGATGCATCATCGCGCAAGTAGAACAGATCACAATTTGGCCAAGCAACTGGAATGTCTGGAATGCCTGACTGGACAGGTAGAATAGGAAATACATGGACAGACAAGTAGAATGGGCACTGTCTGGTCGAGCGAGTAGAATGGTATCTGGCTGGTCAGTCAAATATAATTAGAAGCGTTATGTGGATGTACGAAGTCGGTACGATGCTATACAAGTAAGATTAAGATTATCATGCGAAAACTTACGAAAGCATACTACGTGGCACAAGTACTTCGACTCGAGTGATAGAGAAATATGATCAAACATCGTATTATTATAACGTTTCTATACGAATGGCGTAACCCTGATTGGATAAATGTTACTTGGCAAATTACGATTGGAATCCAGTGGTGTAAATGCAGTGCGTATCGTGTACAAGTGGTGCAAGCATTTTCTACGTTTTCTCGTTTTTCTCGCGCGAACTGACCGTATCGCCGCGACAAGAAAGAAAAGCACGGAAGATTCTTGCTTGCCTCCGCATTGGGAGAAATTCGAAGAAACTTAGTTTCGCCGTGAAGAAACGAGCCGCGTGAAAAACACATCGTAGATGTGGCTCGTACCTTGTCGCTCCGGTGGGACCACTTCCGTATCCTTCTTGCCGGATAACCAGACGTACGCTCACCGGCGAAACAAATAGGTTGCGAACGTGTTGTACCTGCTGGTATGAAAAAGAACGAGACCAGTGAATTCTCATCCCGATGCAAACTCCCACAGCATATTTCGCAACGGTCCACGCGAAATTGGTTTACAATTAATGTTGGCTACATCCTCGTAAATAGACTACTTTCCTCGTGTTCATTTTCCCTTATGCCATGAAGTAATTTTTAGACGATAATGAAAAGCGTAATGCGTATGTGGCGATCGAATAAAATTCCATTTAGAATTTCTAGTACATATCATTACGTTTACAAACTGAATTTTCTTTTTTTGTACATTTCGTATTTATCGATGGTTTCGATCGTATCTACGAATATTTTGACTATGATCTAGGAGGGATCACGGTTTTGATATATTCACGTCAAATATTTAATGGAATATTGTAAATTTGATATTTAAGATCAAGCTGCCATTTCTAAGAACTTAACTCTAAAACTTAAACAAACCTGATATCGTTCGATTATTCTCGAATAAACGTAACCCACTTCCAGCCTAATGATATCGGCTAACATTATAAAGCAGCGTTGGAGCTCGCATTTCGCCAGGTGGACATTGTCGCGGAACAACAATTAGCAGAGATCCGAAAACTATTCATAACCGCGCGATATTTGGCCCAACCGCCCTGCCATCCTCAAACGCGAGTATAATTTCACGGCGAGATAGTTGCATGGCTCAAAATACATCTTAACGACACTTTGGAAGTTTCGTATCTTTGACACTCTTTCCTAGGCGAGTTCACTCGCGCGCAAGATGCATACACGCCCGCTGTCGCGACACTTCACAAAGAGTACGCCAGCTAATTTAAAGTGCAAGAAACTGCGAACGCGATGAAACTACAAGGACCCTCCCGTCGGCTGATGTTTAACCAAAGTCTTCGCAGACGTGGTTGCTTGAGCGTATCTTTTCAAATGCGGGCCCTTTAGAGGACGCAGCCATCCAGAAGGAACGCGTCGCGAGCATCGACCGAGATTTTCCTTTTCCCAGACGTTTGGTAAATAATAAGTGCTAGGGCATCGCTCGAATACCGCAAGCCTATCCACTCCGTTGTCCTTTCGTTTCTCGAGAGCACGTTCAAACCACCGGTTCTCTCTTCCACGTATTTCTACTTAGTACTCGTTACTCGCCGATGCAATTAGAACTTTCCTAGAGTCCGTTGTCTTCGGGATACACTTGGTTTTTTGCATAATTAAATTTTGTCGCGCGCACAGAAATTCGAAAGGCTACGACGCTACTTAAGGGATTTTTTGAGTAGTTTTTCAGTCACGTTCCTGGGGCTAAATGCGTTCGCTGGCTTTTTCGCATGAAATGTTTCTCGAGAAAGAAAACCGGACGCTACGCGCTACAACAGCTATTACTGCCATCCAGAAGAAATTGTCTAGCTTTCGGAATTTAGACAGAAATTCCGTCTCAGGGTGTTACTTGCATATTCTATTAATCTATCTTTTATCCTTACGCGCCATGTTTCTTTCGTTGTATTATTTCATTCGAAGAAGAATGGATCGATGGTTAGAGTATCTTTGGTATCGTCCTCGGACATTGATCGAGCTCGAAAAACGACATTGGTTCTTTGGTACGGACGAAACATTACACTGCTGTGTTCACGAACTATTGGATTCGAACTATGGCACGACAGTGGTTTAAAAGAATTCAACGTGGAAGGGGCCGTGTTCGATTTAACCGAGCCACGAGTCGAATCGGCAACGTAATCGGTGGAACGATGCAAAAAATTCAATATCCCAACAATAGAACGCGACGATCGATCGGTGTGTACATCGGAGGAAGTCGTGAGTCTAGTCGGATTTCCCTGTACAGGCGACGGTAACGCTTGTTTGCCGCTCGCCCAGGAAAAAGCAGCTCCGGAAGCAGAAAGTCACGATTTTCGTGTCCGCTATCGCCGACATTTGTCCGTCCATGAATCGTTCTCTCTTTTGTTTCACCGACAATGAGAAGCAGAACCGATTCGACGCTGACAATCGCGTCCATGATCAATAACCGTCACTCTTTCCATTATAATGGAGACGGAAATCAGTGAATCGGTTCATTCTGCGCGTTGTTCCGCGATTTCGATACAGCCGAAAACCGCGATCTCTGTCAGAAGACAAGGCCGATAACCCAGGAAAGTCGGATTTTTCTCTCCTCGTTCATAGAAGAGCGCAAATAGCTTAACCCATTCGCGATTCTATATTTTGTTACATTCAAGATTGTTGATACGTAGGGTCGTTAACGAAGGTTGCCAAGGTCGTATCGTTGACACTCGAGATGAAGGAAGGTCGTTACGATGCTGTTGCTTCGGTAGAGATATCGTTCAGCGTTTGAAGGATTACCGTGTTCGTTCGTCTAGAATTTTATACTCAGCGTTATTATAGTTCGTACGCTAATATATCAGCGGAATTATATCGTTCGGTGCAAATGGTCCGCAAGCCGCGACAAATTTTAAGATAATCCGTTGTAACGCTAAATCACGTTAAGCTGCCGTTATAATCTTTCCAATACGGTAGAACGTCTGTAACGTTTGAAAAGAAAAGCGCTGTGTAAAAATAACAGTACACGAAAGAACCACGTGTTCCGCTAACGTTACGTGTTTTATTTACGCGGAGGTGGTAATAAATGTACCTGTGACCTCGAGATTATCCCTCGACACACTGATCGCGAACACGATATCTCACTATGCTTTTATTACCTATTCCAGCGAAATAAAGATGAAGGCCGAGAAAAAATGCCTCTTTCTCCTTTCGAGACCCTATCAGAAGCTCAAGTTCGTGGCACGTAGGAGAAATAAAGCGGAAGAGCGGTCGGCAATAAAAGCAACCTTTAAGGGTTGGCCGCCAGCTTGCCAAATAAATACATCCCCCAAACGTCACATACCGACGATATCTAGATCTTCAGAGGACGACCCGGATCCGCTGGAAACTCATTGTTTCAAAACGAGACTACGTGATGTGGTTTTTGACTGGATCACGGCTATTTTCACGATTGTCAGTTTGCCTTAAGTAGACTTTAATGTTTCCTCTTCACCCTTCTTCTTACCTTTCCCGTCCTTTCCTCAAACTTGTTCCAGTTAATTGCTCCTTGTTATCGGCCGAGTCATCGGTATACGTTAAATCTTCCCATTTCAGGTTCTACTTACTCGTTAAAACTTCAAGTTGTTACGATTTGGGCGTGTTCAAGGTCACCGTTATCGAACAACGTGAAGGTAGAATCATCGGCGAGCACTCCAAACACGTGGATACGTAATTTGGAGACTTTAGGAGGAATACTTTGAGATAATAATATAACAGCCATTTTTAGACCGTTGCGTGATACTTGCAATGCTTGAAATCGCATAGTGATCAATGCTGAATTTTGGCGAGGTCATTGATAAAGAAGTTCCAAGATCTGGTAGTTGGTATCGGATTGCAAAATTTCCAAGTTGTTGACGTTCCATTTGATATATTCAGAGTCGTAGTTCGATAGCTACGAAACGTCAAAGTTATTGATATCGTTTTCAAGTTTTTATGCGACAAGTTCAAAGATTTCACGATCGTTACAATTTTGTAACCCGTGAAATATCCATACACGATAACATTGTAAAATTCGGGCGGAATTTGGAAATCAAGCGTATCTGCCTTCGCATATCGGCGTTCCGAATCGAATGGAAAATGTCGTGCCTGCCCCTGAAACTCGAATTCGAATATGGCGGTGTTCCGTGGTCGTTCTACTCTCCGGGGGATAACCTCGAGTTTATTTTTGAATCGTTTCGTTGTTTGCCCGTTGGAGATTTGGACGGGAAAAAATTTATTTTATCATGTATACCGGTTGGACATTCGATAGGGCGCGGCTAGTCACTCTGATCCACTTTTTCAACGGTATAAACCAACGGTGTCAAAGCCGTTGAGAATCCAGTAAATCGGATAACATTCAAATCGACGCGACGGCTAAAAGCACCGCGGTGAAACCATTATACGATATTGCATGGAAGAGGCATGAATTTGCGGACAGGCAAAAGGACCTTGGAATTATGAAATCATTCTGAAATGCGCATGGGGCTCGCCCGTATACATAAACGTGTCGGTAAATGCGTTCGATTTCTGTTACCAAATATTATCATCATAGATGACATCGTTTCATGGTTGAACGAGCATCGACGATAAAGCTAAGCATCAAACTGCTATTCGCGGTTAAAGCTCATCGAGAATATCGCAAATATATGATAGATTTGATATTCCACATGCAGCGAAATAATCGCTGGATCGTTTTAATCGATCGTTAAACGGAATTGGAGTTATTACTGTGAAAATCGGGAAGAAAAATTCTGCAACGTGTGATTTGAAACGAGGAACAGATTTAAATGACTATGTATCAAATTTCCAGTAGAATTTTGAATATTTCTTGTCATAAACCGTGTCATCGACGCTAGAAATAAACGGTACCACCAAAATCTATCTTTCGTTGTCAGAAATTGTTTTCAAGTAACGTATTGAGATATGCATGATTTTGCGTACTAGACTAGATTGGCCGCGTAGTAGCGACACATGTATGTGAATATGAGTGTGCGGAAGTATGCGTGTGCACAGAGTGTCAAAGAAACAGATGAATGAAAATGTTCCGTTGGCAGTGTAATATGGAAGATGGTGAGACAAAGAAAGTGCTGACACGCGTGCAAATGTATATCGACGAAGATCGATGGAAATCGTTTATTAAATATATCTGAAACTATTTTAATATGAATTCTAAGCGTAACCTTTGTTACGTCGGGCGACACTCTACCTAGATCAGGCCACACACCGCGGGCAAGATGGTAAACAGATGTCCGCACGTCCTTACGGCATAGCCTCAATAGCCTTAAGGACCTATCATAAATCTCAGGTATTTTCTAGCTAAAGTCCTTCAGACCGTACAAATATCTTTTTACTGATTCGTTTCCAAAGCCTATTGTTTACTACGGGAAGACAGGGGAAAGTTATTTTTTCTCACGTACGATACTTTACACTAGCAAATATCTATCGAGGGCGGCTAAGACCCTTCCTAGTCCATCAACCTTCTTTTATCCAGTCAGAAGCAAGTCTACTGCCCTCACTTTCCTAACCAAAATTGTCATGAACAAATCCGATGGTCCCTTGCTTTAGACGCATCCATCACTAGCTTCCCTCCGACACAGCATCGCCACTTTAACTTACTTGTTCTTCACCGTTCGAATAGTCAACATGTCATTACCGGGTTTCTATCCTTGAATCAATCACTTGTTTAACTTATACATACGTAACTATCTTCTATATAAAGTTGTTGGAATAAACATTAATTTATACCTGTTAATCTAGTGTAAATTCAGTTGAACCACCCCTATTGTCGTAACAGAAATCAGGGGATCGATCATTTCGTGGCGTCGATTATCTAATCGTAACGGGAATTTGCCTTCTCGCGATCGCGTCTCTCCGCGAATGGTCGAATAAACAACCTTAGTGTTCATTTAATTTTATTTCGTCAATTAAGATGCACAATTCTCAACATAACGATCTGTGGAAGACTAAAAATCTAACTTGAAATTAAAGCAAAAAGGATCCGAACCACAGACATCGAAGGTTAAACGCGAAAAGTAAAAACAGCGAAAAGAAAGGATATTTGCAGCGTGTACGTCCTTCACCGTCTCTCAACCTAGCCCGTAAGGGATTTTTCAATTTCTTGTGCCGTGCTCGAGGCCTCTGAGATTACCGTTATCCGAACGATGCCGTTGGAACTCAACACCAGCGCAATATATCTAACTGGCCAGCGGTTCACCTTAGACCCCGTAACCGTACATAACCGGCAAGATCTCGCACGTACGCGCCACCGGTGAACTTAGTCGTCGGTTCCGCCGTCTGTGCGTCGCGCACACGTGCACGCCGAGGGGATGCACACAGGGGAAGATCTTTTATACTGGATTCAGGGGTTAACCGTACTCGCCCCGACCCTCTTACCTGCTCCGCATGGAAAATAGCTGGTTCTTTGTCCTTACGTTCTCGGGCCAGCTACGTATCTACACCAACGACGCGATAGTGTGCAAGTGTACAAGATGTTCCATAAAGTGAGACGCATTTGGAAGACGGGAAACACGGCGAAAAAATAACGCGTTCGCCACGAAACATGTAAAATTACATTTTGCCAGCGCGGCGATGTTGCCGAATAAGATTAGACGCGTAAAGCTGAGGAGATAACATAGAGATGCAGCAGCGCGTTTAAGACATTCGCGAGACTATTGCCGATGGCATTGTGCAATTTTGGCAGCAGTGGAAACTCTTCAGGGTTCTTGAATTTGCTGCTGCGAGATACTTTGCTTATATCTGCAGAATTGTTGGAACTGTATAGCAGTGTTGAGCGTACGGTAATCAGGAGGCGGTTCTTAAATTGTTACTTAATTCGTAAGATACTTAAATTGTACATATTGGAAGGCGAAGAATGATTTCACGGCTAGAAGTGATAAATTAGAAAAATCATAATCAACGACAATGTACGAATCGACCATTCCAGGAACGGGGAAGTCACGACAGAATTTTGATTATTCCATTCCAATCAGTGTTCATTTAACCTGTTCTCGTTTTCTTATTTCGACGTTTGCAGTGCTTGCAAAGGTTTATTTTACGAAGACCGATACAATAACTCGTAGTACACTTGCGAAAACATGGATATCGAATGTGGACGCGTTGAAATGTAACCCACTTGCCCGTAAACTGCACAGAATGGAAAAATATCATAAAATAAACGAGCGTATTCCTTGTCAAAGTACGATCGAAACAACGATCGTATCAGTACCGGAAGGCGATCCCTCGTGTGGTTACCGTGTGATCCGCGAGTGTACATGGTAACGATAGTTATTTTATACGAGTCTCGAACGTTGGAAAGGAACGTTCATCCGATCGGGAGAACGTTGAAAGCGAATATACGCGGTTTTCTCACTCGCGCAATTTGTGATCGCGATAATTTATATTGCACCCAGTAATTTTCAGACACATTTGCATCCATTGTTGCATTATATTGTAAGTACATGGTTAACCGATTTGGTTGTAAAGGACGAACTTGTTTGCCTGGTTTATGACATCGTACTAGGTGTTTGTAGGTGTGTTCAATGGCGAAATTAAAAGAGACGAAGCATGTATGGAGTTTATGGTTGAATATTCTTAGATCGAAGAGATCGTTCGCTTCGTTTCACAGTTCGTCGAGGTAAAATACGAAGAAGGAAAGTGGTGATGGTTTATAATTGCGTTGATCGTTGCGTGATCTTGCAAATATTCTTTTTCTGAAATTTCCGATAATTTACGTGGGTAAGGAAGTTATCGTCCTAAATAGGCGCTTAAATTAGTTTTGTTTCTGACTCGTTTTGAAATGTGAGAGAAGAAAGAAGGCTTGCCAGAGGCTTAAGGAACGTAATTGTAGCTTATTTTAGAGATCATGTTTGTTCGGACGGCTCGAAAGTTAAAAATAGGTCAGCACATACATGTACGTAGACCGCAAGCTTCTTCGGGGCCACGTATTTTATTCTTCACGAAAGTCAACTGTTTTGCGATATTCAACTTCTGAACAAAAACAAGGCTGCGAAACCAGAAACGTGACTCGTGTGTAAGAAGCACGTCGGAAAGCGATATCCACATTTTATCTGGGATATTTCTCTGCTTCGCGAGGATGGGCTTTTTTTCATGCTGATATAAATTGTTACATAATCTCGGGACGAATATTTCATATCTTTTCGAAAATCTACGACCACGGGACGGACAATTTCTAAATAAATACGTATTGACAGTATAGGAATTATAAGCCAGAACTAAACCAAGCTCTACATCAAATCGCGATGGCAGAAAGCATTTATTTCAATCTTTCATTGTATTAGAACGTCCATTTTATTAGAAAATATTCGGTATTCCGTTTCAGTGTCGCTTTACCAAGACAAAATGGGTATATGAAATGAAACGAATATCAGTTTCGTATTTTGAAAACGTCTGCTACTGCTCCTCCTAGAATCTTCCAAAGCAAATAAAGAAGATCGTGTAACGAAACATAGATAGTATACGACCAAAAGCATAGTAGCGCGCAGAAGTAGCGAAGGTTAATTTTGTTTTTAAATTTCAGAGAGCCGAGCCACGTTATCAATGTTGCACGATATTATCTTGAACTTCGTAATAAAACACTGCCTAGCTGCGCTGCGCGATATCAAAGGATCTCTGGTAGAACGCCTAACGAATCTTAAGAGGGAATCTAAACCGGATACCTTCGACTTTTATTCATCTACGTCTTGCGCGATTAATGACGCAAGCAACTTCGCCCTTCTGGCTGTACGCTTGTTAAACATCTCCACCCTTGCTCGGTCAATGAGAAAGCCGTTACGGTAATTGCTCGTTGTACTCTCGACTCGTCAGCGTAGAAAAGCCGAACATCACTGCCGGACGAACGATCGATGCACGCGTGTACATCCATCCTCAAGTGGAAACCGACGACCGATCGATCGCGTGGATACGCGTCTCTGCGTGCATAGGGAGAATTTTTCTGGCGTACGCCGAGATTAATGAAACGGAAGGATCTACGAGCGGAGGAACGTCATTACGCCAGTCAATATTTGATCGGTGCTCGTCAGGGCTTTCGAACGACAGACATCTTTCCTCGCGTGCACAACAATACCGCCGGGATTCTTCCACGCCTTCGCTTCCGGTGTAACGCGTTATCCGTATCGTGTATTGTGCGTCTAAGAGTCTCGTTTCTGATGACCGAGCCGGGTGAAATTGATCGTACGGTGGGAAAATTCGATCACGAATTAAAAGAACTTTAATCGTGAGAGGAGTAGTTACGGGCTTTGAATTTTTTAAGGTGTATATGTACATAAGTTTGGGAAATTTCACCTTTCTTTCTTTCTTTTTCTTTTTTTGGATAAATAATACCTATGTTTATATTCGTCGGTGTAGAAAGGAACGATTTTAATCTTTGGGGCTGCTATGAAACCAGATTAAAGATTATGTATCCACGCATGCGTATCTTCTACGCTTTGTCTTACCTACTTATCGTAGTTTCATTTTGTTTCATTATCGCATCGACAACAAACCGTGTATTCATAACGATAATTAGTTGCTAATTTCCGAGTCAAAGGGAGAAACTGTAATGAAACGTAATCTTGTTTGCTGGTAAGTAAACAAAATTCCATCCGTGGTAGGTTAATTAACAAACATCGCTAAATACGTTATGTTAAACTTCATTTAAACTAGAATCTTCTATTATGACATCTTTTTAGATAAAAGACTTCGGCCTTTTTACCAGAGTATTAAACAGAATTTCCTTTCCAGAGGAAAATACTGGAAAGTTTCGACCATTCTCTAGGAAGGTGGTTGTCACGCTGAAAATTCATCCTAAGACGCTATATTCGAGCGATCAACCGAGTCGACGATAAGCAAAAGGACTCGGTGGCCAAGCTACAGTTCCATTACTCGCGTTGTCGCTACCGTTCGCCCACAATCGCGTTTCCAGTTGCTCGCCTCCGGCCGGCCTGGCGAGGTGGTTTCTTTTTTCAGTGCTCAACAGCGGCAGCACGAGCTGGCCGTTCCATCTCCACCCTTCCCATCGGTTGGACAGAAATTCTCCGACGACTTTCAGCTACGTCGGCGTTAATAGATCGTCGTCGAACACGCTGTCGCGTTATCTTCGATCACCGTTCTAATTTAACCGGCGAAAAATATAATTGAAATCGAGCCAAAGTTTCCCTCCCCCTCGCGTTTCTTTTTTTTCCCTATATCCTTTCTCCGTCTCTCGTTCGTTCTTTCATCGTGATTACTTCGTCGTTACGTCTTTCTCACTTTGCACGCTTATTTCCGCGGATTCAGCTCGCGAACCTTCGCTGGCGTCGTGTTAATTGAATTTCGGCGGGTTAATTAATTTGGTCCCGTTTCCCGTGTGAATTACACGATAACGAAGGACTGACGC
Source organism: Bombus pyrosoma (assembly GCF_014825855.1). Lineage (NCBI taxonomy): Eukaryota > Metazoa > Arthropoda > Insecta > Hymenoptera > Apidae > Bombus > Bombus pyrosoma. The sequence continues at coordinate 3,737,879 of NC_057770.1, read as the reverse complement.
GATATCCTTTCGTTGTCCGACGAATACGTCCGAATCGATAACAATCCAAGGAATTCTTCGCTTCGAATCGCGCACACTGCTTTTACACGTACAGCCCCGTATGACTCATAGTTTCTGTTTCACGCGTTTCCGGTTCGATGTTTCGCTAGCTGTTTCAACGAAACGTTCCCTCCCATCCCTTGCGACTCGTCGCTCTTTTTTGTTCCATATTACACGGGCTCGTAACCGCTTCACGCGTTTCAGGTTCAATTTTTCGATTGTTCGTCCCTTTTTTTTTCTGCTTTCGATTCGAGTCAATGTTAACGCATGTTCCAGCGGCACCGGTCGTTTTATGAGGAATACGAAATTTCCTCAATTTAAATATTTACATTATAAGAGAAATCACCGGCGTGCAATATTCGATTGGCCGCCGTGGAGAATGTCGATATGCGGTGATTGATCGAGCTGCGAAGTACCCTGCGTGATGCATTTTTACGTTCTTGGTAATGCATTTTCGACCTTTGTGCGGAGTTTCTCTGTGACGCTCTGTTTCACGAGAGAATGCACGGGCAAAGCATTACAGAGATAATTATTACATAGGCGATGAATAACCAGGTAAAATATTATTTTCTTTGCTTCCCTCTATACGTTTATACAAAGATGCAATTAATAACTTTTTCTAGGTCAACAGATATTCACGCGTTAGTCGGTTTTAATAATAAACCAATCGACTACCACAGAGGCGTCCTTTTAAAGGAACCAGAACCCACCCTCTCACCCCAAACAAGCTAACGAACGAGACCAGCGTGACACGCTCTCTTTCCCTACTGTTTCTCGTTTCCAATCTTACCCGTCGTTTCGTCGAAATCGATTTTATCCAATAAATTACACTTAGCCGGCGCATCGATTTCGAACGACTATAAGCAGATAAATATGGATGAGGCTACCACGTAGAGGAATAATTGTGGAAAATTGACCAAGCCACGGAACCGGCCAGCGGATCGGTCTTAATTGATAGACACGGCACTTCCGTCTGCTCTCCGCTTTAGAAGAGAAGATTGGGTTAGCTGCAATCGGTTCGCCGGACCATGCATTCGCTTATAATCCGATTTTCTCCGGGGGGTAAGCTGTCTGCGCGCGTGTACACGCGAATCTGGAGAGTAAACTCTCTCTCTGTCTCTCTCTCTCTCTCTCTGAATCTGCGCGCGCGATAGACACGATCCGTGTGTTACGATGCAAATGTTTGCTTATTCAGCAAGTCGAACTTACGCGAGCGACCATGGCGCGTTGTCGTCGTAGTAGTCCGTGCTACGAACACCCTCGAACGCTGATATCGTGGAGGGTAACCAGCTTACTGGGACTTGCGGGGCCGCGTACGAACGTCTTCGGCCGCATTGATTGCGAGTTTATGTCTCCCGGATGAATTCGCCACGGTTCGAGTGGCTCTTCGCGACGCTTCGAACGGCGTCGTTGCTGCCACGGCGCCGCCACAGCAACCCTTTCCGCACGGTATGCGCCGTATTCCGTGGATACGGCTTCTTCCCTCACGCGGACGATAACGTGCGCGAACGTGCACCGACAGAGAACGAACGCGACATTCTACGCGAAAGATAAGCTAATGTCGCGATACGCCAACCCTACGTCTCGCGTGCTTTCACATGGGAAACTTGGTGATTCCGCGTGCTTCGCTGTGTTCAGGTTTAAGTCGGTGGATGGGATGTTAGTTTTACGGGAAATAAATGTTCGATAGGGTCTTCTGTATGATTGGAAAAGTTGAATATGAACGCGGCGTTGTAGTTGTAGGAGTCGAATTCTGAGGCAGAGAAATTACCACGATGCGATGAATTTTGATCATCTTTGCCGTCTAAAATATTTACATTCGCCATCGAATACACGTAATATATATTTCGTGTATATTCTCATCAACGATACGTTAGATATACCTTTGTCTTCTTAATAAAATTCAATAAGTTTAATAGAAACCAGTCAGCTATCATGGTCGACTCAAACAACGCAGAAGATAACAAATTACGTTTAAAATTCTTGATAAAATCACCTTGATAAGTAGCGCGCTCGATTCCGCTAAATTTGTCGATAGTTTTCCAGACGACGAGGAAAACAAAATCGCGACAATTTCCGCGACATTTGTCGTACGCGGAAGAGGAAGCGAAACGGCACGCGAGGACGGCGCGCTTCTTCTCCGCGCGGAAACGAGCAGCCCTGGGAGAAAACAAAGGCGTCACCGCGGAAAACGTCGCGTCCATACATAGAGAAACACGGGAAACGCGGTGGCGCTGCCCACGGGAATCGGTGTCGCGCTCGGAGATTAATGGCGCTTTCGTCCGAAACGCAATTTACCGTGCAATCGACACGGAACGATGATTCGCCACGCGGGAAACCATCTCTGCAACTTGCGCGTTGACGGAGAAAAAGAACCGGCGTTTCGGGAACCGACGATGAACCCGCCGAGTCCAATATCGTCGGCCGGTTAATCATTCTTTCGAGACGAGTTATACTAAATGAACGTAAAAGTAATGGCCATGTGCTGTTGCTCGCGGTTGGGTTCTGTGAATATGTTTAAAAGAGACGACTGGAAATTTTTATGTAGCCTAACTGTGATTATTCCATCTCTTTGTTTTAATAATTAGAATCGTGCAGAAAGCCTAGACGAAGAGCACATGGATTTACGATTTTGATCGAGTTATGGGAGAACAAATTTAGATTCGCGTAACGATGAAATAAAATATGAAAGTGCTTGTTAGACAGGCATTCGATTATTCTTGTTTGGGTCTTGGAATCGGCAGGAACAAAGGTAAATACTAATGGTTTCCCGTCCCTTTTTTCCCCTCTCTTCTTTTATTCATCTCGTACTCTCTTCTTTCCTTCTGTTCACTCCCTTGCTTTCGACCCTCCGTTTTCTACCTCTCTTCCGCTTCCCTTCCTTCATTCTCTGCTCCTCAAACAGTTTTTATATACATGACTAACAGCTCGAACTAACAAAGTGACAGGTAATATATCTTTTACGTAATTTTTCATTCAAAAATAAGAAACCTATGCAATGGCCATGACAAAACAAGCAACTGGAAATTAAACAATCACACAGCAGCAACCTTTAAATATAACTAACGATATCTTCTTCCAAAACTGTTCCGATCATTTACATGGCGTTTAGACCGCGAAAAGAAGCAAGAAGTTTTAAAGTTAAACCAGCATACTTAATGGCACTACATTGTCGAAATAAGAAACTTGCGTAGTCCTTAAGAAAGGGAACTGCGAGAAAGTTAAGACCATAGCGTATTCAAAACAGCTAAGGAGTAAAGAAATTACGTTTCACTCGTAATATCCTTCGAAACACATGGACACGTCGGGATCGGATTGTTCGTGACGAGGACGAGAAGATCGGTGGAACAGATGTCTGTCACGATTTGCTGTTAATTTTGTCTGTGCCAACCTTCGTGAGCAATCGAAATAACAGACCGCTCTATTTCGTCCGTGTGTGCTCTCATAACAGCAAAGTGCTACGGGCCATCTTACATCTGGCTATCGAGCGCTTGCAAGCCTCGCGAGAAGTTCTGGTCAGCGTAGGCGATAAAACCAATCACGTGCAAAGCGGGGATTAACATCCGGACGAGGAGAAGCGGTTGAAATCCGATTGGAATTAGCCAAGTATTTGAATAATCGGATGGTAGCGAAACAATCGTCTTGCAAGGTGATAAATTCGGTTTTAGGAGATCTCTGATGGGGTAACTCGATATCGGATCGTTGTAGAATAAGGTCGTCCGCATTTACATTTAGAATATGCATTTTTTAAACTTGTTCATATGACTTAAAATTAGATTTTAGATGATTGTATAGGAATATCTTGGATAATTTGTATTTTCAAATTTTCCAGATCTAATAGTTTCTTATACATGAAATAAAACTTAGACCTGCGATCTTATATCTATATGATAATCTCATACCGATACGAGAAGCTATAATATGTTGTAAGATAATGTTTATTTAGTATATAGGAGTGCGAATAAGCAGAATTTGGAAATCTTGTAAAATATTTCCAAAAATATACGTTTGAGATTAATTTACCGTCAAGACGGAATTCTAATGTAACTTAGAAAATATAATGCGATAATATACAAATATATCGAATATTTTCTGTACAATACTCATCAGGAAATAGAATCATAACAAGATTATTTTTTGTACCCATTGTGATAAAAGCAATGAAATATATTTCATACACTCAATATCGAACTCAATATTAAACAATACCCAGCCAGTGCTCCTCCGATAAAACAATTTCCGACCTACTTTCTACTCTTTTCATTGTTGCAAGATAAAAATCGCCCGTGTTTTCATGAAACTATATTTAGCATACAAATATATCAATTTTTCAAAAGACACGCATCCATTAGTACGCTTTTACCGAAGCACATACATTTCCCAGTAACAGCCAACGTTATCAATTTCGAAACACCGTTCCACTAGTAAAATTATATACACGTATAAATTTGCTAGTAACCGTACCTGTATTTACCGCAACATATACATAATTGAATCATAAAATGACCGCTCTAAACATACCATATTGACCAAACGTCGTAATCATATCGTTAGTCTCATACCATTACGCTAATTGAACATATTACGAGTTCCTTTATCCTTTTCCGCATACACATATTATCTTTTTTCTTTCAGAAAGTAAATCATTTCACTCGATACTAGGAAATTTATAGGATCTCAAATAAAATATTCTAACCTTCTAAAATTCTAAATAATTCTATTTCTCTTTGAGAGAATTTCATTATTAAAAAAAAAAAAAAAAAAAGAAAACAAATTCTATATTCTCAAGATCAATAAGAAATCACTGCAAACCCATCGGTTGTAATTACACATTGATTAAACAGCATGAAACAGCAGGCGTTTCCAAATCATTGAACCGGATATTTTTGCTGGCATTAACAAGTGGAATAGAAGGGCTAGAAAAAAGTAAGAAAAAAATGGATATCGGCTGGAACGAGCGATCCGACGGACAGGCATCGATAATAAGACGAAATATCAGCGGTTATTTTCGCAACGTTAATTTTTCATCGCTTACATATAGCTGTGTTAGGCTAAGCATGAATTATGAACACATTACGGCTGGGATACAAATTGATTTATGGTCACGGCGTCGCGCCGTGCATACCTAATATCCCCCTGGCGATATTCTTCAGCCGTGGTGCAAGGCGGGTCAGGGAATACGATTAATCTGCATAGCAGATCGCGTCAGATTCGCTAATAGCGCTTTTATGATATTCCATCCTGAGCTCTACTGTCTCTGGCGTCTTGACAAGAACCATGGAAAAAAGAGGGCGCAAGAAAAAAGAGAGAGGAAGAGGATCCTGAGGCTACGTGAACGACTTCCACGATGGATTTCCCTGTCCTTCTGGGCGAAGATTTAAAAATTGTCTCGAGGTGGAGATTTGCTTGGATCGGAGCTTGCATTTTGATGAGCTCGGAGAGGAAAAAAATGAAAAGGATCCCGTTAACCGAAATATTCCTTGAAACATAATTTATCGCGATACGTGTGCTGATGATAATGGAGCTTACGTTAAGCAGTGAAAAATCTGCGATTGCGTCGAAAAAGAACCTCTCGTCGTCTCATTTTCATTAAAGTTTCAGATAAAAATAAAATCGTGAGATAAATATTACGGAATTTAAATGGAAGAATCAAGCTTCCCGCGTAATTAATAAAACGCAGACTTCGATACGTCGACTATAGAAATTCCTGTCTCGATTAAATCGATGATCGACGTTTTTATACTCGTTGCATCGAATAATTGGCGAAAGAGTTAAAAGTTTTTCAATTTCCTAATTTTTAATAAAGATAACGATAAAGCTACAAACTATTGTTACGAATATTATTTCATTTGCTATCGATTTAGAAATTGCAATACTTTAAACCGAGAGAAATCCTGCCAGCGAAACTCCATGGGGATAGAACGAAAATATTCCCGTAAATATACAGTGTGCCGGACTTTCTCTGACTCTCGTAAAAAGCGGAAAAAATGCCCACAATCGACGTAACGCTGAAGCGAATTCCTTTCTCGTACTGTTGCCTGCGAAAATCGTTATATTTCAGGAGAGACGAGTGGGCATGCAAAATTCCTGCGATCGAGCCCCGAAGTGTCTTCGTAAATATTGTGCCCGAGCTTTCACAGCTTTTCCTTCTTTTTTTCATAAAAAGGTAAAAAGCGATTCGACGCCGCTGCGATGACACCGATGAACGAATGTTTGTTCTTTTCCACTCATTCTAAAAGCGATTGCATTCTCGGGTTAAAATACAGGGACGAAGGGAACAACGATTTTCTACGATAACGTTCAAAATACTTTGAAGGATATTTATTTGAACGTAAAGAACCGAATATAAAGAAAATAAATTTTACCTTTTAACTGAAATCCCTTGTGTAAAAAATTCTACTGGAACCTGACGCCATTGTTATTTTATCGGGAAAACGTAACAAAAATCCACTGTTTTTACGTCATCGATTATACGATTATATAATCTGCACAATCGATTCGAATAACTACTGTCTCTTGGCGATTCAGTCGATTGCCCGCAAATATTCACGTTATGGAGTTGATTTCTTAATGGATTTCCCGTTTCGACGAGACCGTCTCGTTAAAATTTCAGTTGGAGGGATCGAAGGTATTTTCGATAGACGGGCGCCAAAATACGCTATAACTCGACCGAATTTTGTTTAATCTTCCTCAATTCCGTTCATTAACGCATTCCGGATGCGCTCCACATGTTAATTACACGGCTATTAAATTGCCGCCGTGATCATTACCGGGGGTTGAACCAACCTGCCGATACAGTCGTTTCCGCGCACTGTACCATCGGTTAATAGGTGTCGTTGCATATTTTACTGGAAAAATTTATTCGCCTCTCGCGTTACGAAACACGAGAGAATGCTACTACCTTTTTTCCATGAAGCGCATCTCTTTTTGGCACCGATGAACGTTGAAAATGTTTTTCGATGGATATCTTATCCGAACGAACGATTTTTGGGTTGTCGACGTTTTTCGCCTATATTTTACGTTTTTATTTTTTCATCCAGCTTTATACCTGTTTTTCCTCCTTCTCTTCCCTTTTTGTACATAGAACGACAGCTACGAAAATTATGATAGAATCTCGAAAGCTCGTTCGCCGTTGAAAACAACTTTCACGAAGTCGAAAACAAAATTGATCAGTCTGTGTGAAACGGGCATGGAAGGAAACTTTTCGTTCCCGACCAACCGGTGGAACGAAAAGGAGCTAAGTGGAAAGCGGGAAGAAGGAGCAAGGAGGGGCTACGACAAGAGCAAAAGGGAGTTAATGCCCACTACATCTGTCAGCCCTCGAGACCGTATAGCGTTCCTATAGAAGTCACGCGACTCGGTGTACCGTGCAAATGTAGCTGTTCACCATGGACCAACGCGAAATTGAAATCTGTTTAGCAGATAATGCTTCTTTCTTTCCATCGAGGTGAAGGTTTAAACCGACGACAAATTGATAAATGGTCGATGATTCTAAAAGACAGTGTTGTACCGAGAAGCGAAATCTCTTTCCGAATGACTAATCGCTAGAAAATTGTTGTTCCACTGAAACTGTGTTTTCAGTGCAGTAGATTGTTACACACTATCCAATTTCTCAATTAAAATATCTCATTATAAATGAAAATTGTTGTCTAACTGAAAGTTATAGAAACGTCAAAGTTTGCTTCACTTGGTGCAACTTGTTAATTATTTCAAGCGAGCTGGAAGTTAATTTAACTCGAGCGACTCTTAACTATTTCCAACAACAAAATTTCCCCCTTCGCGAGCATCTTCTTTCAATCTAGCGACTGGAAATCAATCGAATATCTCGCGATCAACGCGCTAGAACGTTTCCATCGTCTTTTCCTGCCATTTTTAAATATCCTTCCAGGGCGAAAAACGTGGGAAGAACGAAGGGTAGATAGGAGAACGGAGAACGTGGCGGGGGTGACTGAAAGAGAGACAGACGTGACAGGAATGACAAAAAAGGTAATCTCGGCTGACAGAAATCCAGTCACAGGGGAGATCGAAGACGCGACAGAGAGTCATTGACTCTGAGAACTCCCTATATTCTCTTCCGTCATCCCCTTGGGCAGCTGGATGATCAGATTCACCCCTCCACCAGTTATTTTTAAAGAACTTTCGTGTTTAAGTGGCAATGTACCACGATCAACGATCGTAATTCGCTTTAACGGTACTTCATGGCTCGATTATCGTCCTAATCAAACTTTCCTATTGTTTTTTTTTCTGGTTGGGTAGCAAGAGAATGAAGATGAAGATCCCCTTCCCACATGACTCACGGGAATGCGATTGTGAAAAAACGAGACACAGCTGGTTCACCATGGATCATAACGAAAGTTGCAAGCAGAGTTAAAAATGTATTTGTCTTCAATTTTCTGGCTTTATTTGCGTTCTCGTTCGAGCAGCCGCAGTTTATTATTGCATCGCTTGTTAAAAAGGATAGCTGTTTGTTCTTTCCCCCGACCGTTTCATTGCTCCGTTGTTTTTTCGTTTCGAGAAGATCTCAACCGAAAGCTTCTTCCGTTTCGATCGAACGATTGTTAACTTTCGAGTAATGAACCGGCGGATTAAAGCAGTAATTCCACCATACGAGATGGATTATGAAAGTTGGACACTTGAAAATTCCTGCGGCTACGTGGTTGGAACCGTTCCATACTTATTCTACTCTGTGTCGTATTATGTTCATGTGTAAGTACGATAGAACGTTTAATTAATCAAGATATGTATTGTAAAAAAATTTTGATTGGTTCTCATATGTATTAGGAAATACATACAGCTAGCAATTTGTTCGAGATTATGTGGAAAAATTTGTAAGAATTATTATACATGTTAAAATAATAAGAGGTAACTTTCACGTTTCTTATTGCTTATATCTGTCTCTGACAAAATACGAACACGTTCTTCTCTGCGTTCTACAATATTATCTTTCACATTCTAGTTCTCTTTCGTATTCCAGTCGTGCATATGTTACGTTGATGTATTCGTACTACAAGAAACATAAGAGACATATCGCTGTCACGTTTTATAAGCAAAGTATGTAATTTCTAACAGCAAATGATGAACTACGAAGTTTCCTTTATACCATTAATTAATTTTCCCTTTGCAACGTTTTATATGGGAAAACTCACCATTATCCGCGTGAAGTACAATTGTAAGAACATCGAGCAACGAATTCAGCGTCACGTCGTCGGCATGCAATTTACTTTTTTTTAATCATGATCGAACTGACCTTGCAGCCAGCAAGTGGTTGCTCCGTGGATCGAGGATCAATAGACTACGCTTAATTCTCGAACGTCGAGGAAAATGCGGCAAGGATGGACCGTCTGTTGCCATTACGACGGGGCAATTGATCCTCGTGGTCCAAGGTTTTTACAATGTCTAACGCGACGCTGACAGAGTCGAGTCGTTCATCATCGAATCACGATGAAGGGATACGCGGCCGCATACGTGTAACGTGGCTCGAAGAAAAATTCCTTCAACGGCCACTCAATCTTGTTTTTTCCGCTACGACGTCGCACCGCCTGCTGTCAAGTACTGTTCTTTTGGCAGTTCATCGAAACCTTCAAAACGATCGGAGAGGTTCTGACAGATCCGACAAAGCGAAAAATAGCAGATACATATATTTGCAATTGTGGAGATCTCCTGCGATATGTAAGAATTTTTAGATATGCCGTGGCTACGAAAAGTATTTGCACATTCCCCTATTTCCCAATAAAGCGTCTTTTTATTACACGCCATATTTCGTTTTCATAGTACCCAAGTTTCGTAGTTGTATGAAAGTGTCAGTAAATCGTACGAAGTTTAGTGTACTCGGACCTAATTAATTAACATGTAAATGATATAACAGATACGACGATGCGCCAATATTTTCTGTGGCTGTAGTAGTTCATGGATTTTTAAATCTTTAAATGTCTCTTCTATCGATTATAACGTGGAGTGATACTGAGATAAAGATCAATCAGCAAGTCGATGAAAAGAAGAAGACGAAGAAAGTACAGAAATATACCGAAGCACGGTAAAGTAAAATCGCTAAAAGCACGAAAAGGAGGGACATATTTGTAAAACTGCAAAATAAAATATATGTATTACATATCGACAGTCCAGTTTTTTATGTGTACGATTGTTCGTTAATGCCGATAGGGAGAGAATATGGCGGGAGAAAAAGCGAGTCCCTAGGTAGTGGAGTATGTGCTCGTGTTTTTCAGAACTAGTTCCAGTTAGGAGACAATTTTTATAGAGAACAAGGGAATTTTACAGTAACGGTTGTGAGAATGAACATTCTAACTATAGAGTCCATCCTGTTTTAACGCAGTAGCCTCCATTCTATACAAAGTGCCAATGGCCAATACGATTTTTAAATGGATGGAATTGGAATGTAAAAATAGGATAACAAAATACCAATGAAGAAGTTTAAACAATGGTGGTATAACCAACCATATTTATATATATATATAAAAGCAAGCTTTAAATTCGAATCGTCGACGAATCACTAATTAATTGCAAAAGATATAAACTGCAAACACTGCTTGAATAAATAACAAGCAATATTATTATATTATCCTAATATTATACTGGATTATTAAATTGTGCATAGACCATCGTAAATATGATATGAAAATTAAAAAAGTATTAAAAAAATCCCACATTATAAATATTGGTTATATTTGCAATCGTAAGAATTATTAAACAATAAGAATTAATAGCGTCAATCAATAATCGAAGCAATCGATACTAATATAGGGATTTTTATTTTGTATAGGCTTTTCTTATTACTTTTACTTTCTATTCGCATCGTAGTTTGTACGCCTAGCAAGATCATCGACTTTTTTAAATGATTATTTCACGATACTGCACTAATAACCTCACTATCAACGTTTTCTGATTCTTCGAATCATAATATCGACGACATACCTGAATCGATGACGCCGCTCTGCGCACTATAACCAATTTCTCCGTAGCAGTCGTACCGTAAACATCGCACTATTCAATCATTCTAGAACATAATTGAACAAGCTGTGTGGATATTCGTGGGTATGTATGGTTTAGGGTTAGACTAGATGCCGTGTGCTAATCTAGATTTTACCGTTTCTGTTGGCAGGTGTGCGTGGCTGGCAATTGGTGTTTTTCTGCATGCATTCTCGTATGTCCAATGGCGGTTAAGATTGGTCCCTAATGTATTACCACATGTGTTCGCGTATGTTTAATAATGGATTACTCTATGTATTCGCGTGTGTTTAACCATGAATCAACGCGTGCATTCGCGTATTTCGCGTATGTACTCGCGTGATTTCGCGTGCGATTACCCGTTTATTACTCCATAGATTGGCGAGGTTATGCGCATGCGTCCACGAGTGACATCTAGTCTGTTTGTGCAAGACCCCGCGAGTTTCTGGGCACATTTCCTGCGCATTACGTAGTTCTATACAACTTTACACGCGTCGTGAACTTTTTCGTATATTTTTGTGCGTTTCCGTATGCTATTATCAATATATTTACGCGTATGCTTCGCAATACATTTCCAGAATCCTTGCATTTTGTATGCTGCTCTCCGTATTGCTGCAAGAGGTGAGTTTATTATTCCTAAATAAGTAAATTTCTGAATTTTTGCATGTGATTGTTCGAACATCTGCGTGATTTCATGCGTATTTCCATCTACCAATCCGGTTAAATTTCCGATTATATGTTTCTGAATTCTTGTACAACTGTTATGCATATGTGTGCGATTACGTTATTGAAATATCGCTCATTTATGAAATTATATTCAGATTCATACGATATAAATTTCAATATTAATACATAGAAATCAGTTTTTCGGTATTGAGGTTAGAAAGATCTATTTCCTTGGTTATGTTAACTTTTATCGCAAAAATGGCGTCGTATTAGACTCCGAACAATGCTTGCGGCATCAAATTAAAGAAGAGATGTTAATCTCGATCGTATCGTGCAGGAGATCTTTACTATTTATCTCATTTTGGTTAGCTTCTATCGGTTTCGTTTTGGCGGCAATTGCGTGACATTTTCTCAATCCTCGGTATGCATTCGGCGTTGTCGTAAGTGCAATCGTTCGCGCTGAAACACCGTAAGGAAACTTGCTACAACAATCGACGAGAAGCCTGAGATTGCCGCGGGGGAAAATTGTTCAGAGGCTTCGTGACGGTTTCCACGGAATATGTGGCGGGCGTGTACGTGAAAGCGGAATTCCATCAGCAACCACTGGAATCACGACACTTCGAGCGTGTCACCTTTGCGCGTTCAATTATAACGCCATAAGAAGCGTTCTAGCTGTCGACTATTACCAGACGCATGAATTAATAGGCTCGAATGCGATTTTCTGATATTCCTACTTGCATGACGTACATTCAATCGTATTTTTCATCGTTCGGCGTTATTTTTTAAATACTTTGTTATTGTATTCAGGATTATTTTAGCTAGTGAAATATTATAAATTCGCTGTGGTATCAAATAATTTTAGAATTCCGATTATTGACGTGTGAAATTTACGTTCATTATCATTGTTAATTGTATATATATTAGGGAAGTAGTAATACGTGGGCTGTGAAATTCTATTATCTGTTCAATGTTCGATATTTTGGGTTAATTATTACAGAATGTCCAGTGATTGTTGGAATTATAGTTATCGATTATATTTATATATTCGCGAAGTAATAATATTTCACACGCCATTAGGAATTTTACACTGTACAATATTTCATTTATTCTCTTCTTAAATGATAATGTTAATACATTTGAAATGATTCTATCTGTATTTTGCGAAGCAACCGGACAATTTCTTCCTATGTGACGTATCAATCAGATCAATCTTCTTTTCTGTCTAGAAGCGATCGTTAAGTTTCAACAGTATAATAAACCATTTCCGAAGCGTGCCTCGAATGGTCCTCTAGAATTATAAATTCTCAGACTTCAATTTCCACGGCTAAAGAGGGCTGTCATTCTGTAACCATCGCGAACCCCTTTTTTCCGCAATTGAACATTCCGGGAAGGAAGAGCCGCAAATTTTATTAGCCTCTAAATTTCCTTACGGTTCTGAAAAAGACCCAGGCTCGTTTTATTTTATCGTCCAAGTATCTTCGAGACCGATTATTCCCTCTTCATCAGCGAATTTGCCTGCTGAAACGAGCAACGACGATGCCTCTGATTTCCATTCAACCGGTCATAACTCCGAATCGACGAATAAAAAGCAACAGAAGAGAAGCTCGTCGAGACGAAGAAGCCGCAAGATTCAGCTTCCTTTAATCATATCGTTCGCGAGCGCGTTCACTAGCCGCGAAACAGGCCACAAAAGGAGGCCTGGTTAATTTCCGCACGGAGGGGAAAAACTGGATAGCGCGTAACTGAAACTTCGACTTGTTGAAAAATTTGCAACGCGCCGTGAGCTATTGCCGTCGACGAGACGAGACTAAACCAAACGAGACGGCAGCAGAAGAAGAGAACGAAAGAGGAGTGTGAGGACCTTTTCACGGCAGAACCGCTTCCTTTCCCTCTTGCTTCCTGCGCTTTGATCCTATAATCAGCCCTTTGTTCCTAGCCACTCTGATACGTTTCCCTTGTAAATGACTCGCTGATTCGACCGTTCCTTTTATTAACCATGCAAATATGAAATCGTGATATCGGTCTTTGCCATGTTTCACCAGACGTAGCTACGAAAGACGGTTGTTTAAGCGAACAGAAGCTCAACCCTCTTACGATCGTAGCTTGTTACAATGAGAAATTTTGGGTGAGAATGTTGCGGGACGGGTGGTTAATTAGAAATTTTACTTGACGATTCTCTCGCAACAATCGAGATTCAAGCGCTCGATTATTCTTTAATGGGAAAACGCGAGGTCGATATTAAAGCAACAATTTTAGATAGGTATCTGAACACGGCGGAAAGTGTTTGAGCAATTTAAATTTAGATTCGAACCACGAGATACCGAAAGACATTATTATACGGAGGATACCGAATAGGGAGCTTAGCGAACAGTCCTCTCGTTCTGTCTCTGGCTTCGTGCTATGGCCTGGGCTTGTTACGCAAGAAAGGGGAAGGAAATTGTTAGCGTGTTAATTTAGTTCGGACGAGTCAAGTGTATTTGCGACGGTAATTTCATTAAAAATAAGGCGTGCTCGAAGGTACGTCTTATCTTTTCTAAGTAATGCCAGGGTTGAATTGATGAAAAAAGTAGTGGAAAAAATATTATATTTCTTTTCAAAGGAAAAATGTATTAAACTCTTTGATAGTACTCTTTGAAACAACGCAAGTCTCAAGGAAAGCGGAAAATAAAAAGTCTCTAAATCATTTTTCCTTGCAACATGTTACGGTATACATACATAGATGGACTAACGCGTAACGTCGATTGAAATTGCAAAGCACACACGTGAATTCAAAGCAAGGATGTGTACTATCCGCGACCAATGTTTGTGTTTCGGCGGTAACCTGACGGGATCCAGGTGAAGCAAGATAATCCTCGGTAAAAGCCACTTACGGAGCGGTGTATAGCACTTTAACTTGTTATTATATAAGTTCCCGTGGCGGCGCTTAAATAAGCTTGCGGCCCGGTGAAAAGGAGACGAAAAACGGTGCATGTCTTAGCTCGGCGCAGCGTGAACATTTAACGAACGCTTAACGAGCCGTACGTAACCGAAGAAATAACCTCGGTTGTCGAGCTAAGCAATCCAGTTATCGTCTTCTCCTTTCCCGAGAAACAGCCACGATGAATTTCCGTCTAAAAGTACGTCAATCTACGCACAGATCCTTTTTTTTTCTCGTATCTTCTTTTTCTAAAGGTTCTCTCGAGTATTTTTGTCGAGTGTTCCTTACGAGGAATCCTTCTCTGTTTTTTTTGGGGGGTATAAACGAAAGACGTAATTAATAGGGGAACGTTGCTCGCGTTTTAAAAATCGATACTAATGAATTAAAAGTGTGGAGTACGTTTAAAGATACAGTTTTATGTAAATCAGACATTCGCGAAGACAGTTGAGGAAGTTTCGTGGTCAAATTATTCGTTTTCGCAAGGAAATTGACGAATATTTCCAAGAAGAAGAAAATGAATATCGATTAAGAATTGTTTAGCGATTTCGTCTCACAAGGTACATTGAGAAACGAAGTTGGAAGTCAAGCATAAAGTTTCTGAATACTCGTGAACGAAGTTTTAAATCAGTTTCCGGAAATTAATCTTCGATTAAGATTAAACCTGCGATTCTCCGGTCTTCTGAAAATGATAAATATTAATTACATCTGTTGTATGAGTGAACATTGAGGTTTAAATTAAACGATTGTACCGTCTTTACAAAGATATTTCAACGAATCTAGTTTAGAGAAATTAGATCGAAAATACCAGAGTATAACGCTGTTCGCGTAAAGCGGTCGAGAAACGTCATTTGGCTGAACTAATTCGAGTGGCCGTAAAGGACTAATATAAACACTGATAATTTCAAATGAAAATGTTACAATAGCAAGACTAGGAAATTTTGACCAGCGGAATTAAATTAACGAATATTTAATTTCGCATGGTAGACAGTTACTGCTTCTTCTCCTTAAAATATTTCTTCGATACCGTATACCGTTAATTAAAGTGCAAAGAAAATTTGGAGAAACAAATTTACAACGATACATCACAGTGAGTAAAATTCCTAGTTTCAATGATCTCGACTGTTTTCGGAAACTGCATCCTTTTCGAGTTTCATTTCACGGTACGAAACGAGCGTCCATAAATCAGCAAGTGTCTAACTTGATTTAATCAACGACGGGTTACTAATTTTCCTCGAATTACTCGCGAAAAGCGTTCAACTGCAAATTTCCCGAGAACCTTAATTAACAACAGGTTGTTTAATCTTTCGTGACTCGCGACGAAAATTCGTTATAATTCCCCCCTCTCTCCCTCTCTCTATTTCTCAACCTTTTTCTTTCATTCGTTTCCTCTCCACCCATTTTTCTTTCCTTTAAAAAGATTTTAATCCCAAAACTCCTGCTCGTCTAATGATAAACGACCACGACCATGTAAAACTGCGAAAGTGTGTCCCGTGCAGGCAGCAGTTCGCAATTTCGTGGGGAAATTATCGCGAACGTGTCGTAGAGTTCCAGAGAGCCAACTAACGTAAGAACCAGGAGCATAATGTAGTTTTATTGCGGCCACAATTCGGTCCAACACGAAACTTCTCCTTGCTCCTACGACTTCTTCCACATTCTCGAATATTTTGCAACTGTTTTTTCTCGAAACGTTTAACCGAACCAGCTACCTAAAGAAGAGAAACGGTTTTTCTTCCGCAGCATCATAGAATTTTCTTACGATGACGAATTCGAAAAAAACACGTTCGCTATGTTTGCCGGACGGAGGAAAAACGCGATTTTCTACGACCGAATAACTCGGGCAAAGTCAAGAACCGCGAACTTTTGAGAAATACATGGAACACCGATAAGAAATATTGACTGCAATATTTATAAAAGCGGATCTTGGAATCCAAGTGCATGTTATCCAAAGCATATTCGTTGCACGCTTCGTTCTACGCGCGTGGGTTTATGAAATAGGTATAAAAAGGAAAAAAAAAAAAGAGAAAAAGTAAATAACGAATATATTATAAATTACAGTAATTTATCGCGCCGTTCGATATTTTTCTATTCGTTTATTTTTAATACATTTCTAATATTAATCTACTTTTCGCAAAGTTTACCAAAGCGTGTATACATCAAAGGGAAAAAAATGAAATAAGCGAGAAACCTCGTTGGAAGTCAACGCTGGGCAGTCATAAAAATCGGAACTTGACGTTTTATATAACCAACAAACTTCGCTGTATTTTCCCCGCGATATTCTTTTCATTCCACGTATCCCAAGAACGTACAAAATTCGCCGGTCTCTTCGATATTTGCACAGAAAATCGATAATTTGCAGAAGGAATTAAAATGGTTCGTTCGGTTGTTTTTCCAACTCGCAACAAGAAGAGAAGCAGAGGAAGAAAAAAACAAGCAGAGAAATCGAGACAATTCGCGATAGGATGATTCCCGCGGCGTCCCCTTGTTCAATCCAGGGAAACGATTTTAAAATCCCGAGGATACCGTTCGACTGGCTGAGCCCCTTACACGCACGAGTTGCCTGAGCTGCAATCAATAAGAAGTCGAGATTGCTTCAGCGATTGCCTCGGGCTGGATAGCAAGCAAAGGCTTCCGCAGACCGTAGAATGAGAAAAGGCCAACGATTGCGGCTTGCAAAGAAGAATCTGCATTTATCATCGATGTGTAAGCAACGTGGACAAAGATAGTGCGCGGAATGCGCTCTGTGACGGGTATTAAAGAAACGTTCGATCGGTTTGCATCTGGTACAATACTTTAGATCGGAAATTTATGCGCAAATGCCGAGATTCAAACGTTAAAGGATTATACCTTTGGAACTTTTAATTACATCTTTTCAGAAATTTAAACTTTCGGATTTTGAAATTTTAAAAGATTTAAAATCTTTCGGTATTTAGCTTGCAATTTACATTTGAAAACTTGAAAACTCTCTTGTATCGTAGTTTGGTAGGATATCAACGATATCACTTTTGTCGTCATCAAATCTTGCGATTTCAAATCAACGATTAATTGACATTTAAAATCTTCGTCATCGCGAATTTAATAAATATCCTATCATACAAAACGTATAGCGATCACTTTTTAAAAAATTATTTAGTTAGTTACCTGATTCAAAGGTAGAATCTGACGTAAAATATTTGACCAGAGGGAGAAATTCATAACTAAATGCTGTTGGTTTCAACTCTCTCAGCAAGCCGGCACTCGGCATACAAACTTATAATAGTCAATTCCATTAACGATTTGGTTTTGAATCAGATTCTAATACCCCGGGAAGCGTACACTGCTTTTCCACCCGGAGTGTTGGACGTTGACCCTCCATAATCTGTCAGAAACGACAAACGATCGGTTTCCGTTTCGAACTACTTTGCCTAGAGCTCGGTGAAAGAACGGAGAAGTTAAACGTTCTCAAAGTTTCCTGTCTTCTCGCTCCTCTTGCCCGATATCCGCTCGGTTCTCGTTCTTATAATCCCGCGTCATTTTCATTCGCGGCTATCCAACTCTCCGGACAACGAGTCGCGAAGAACATTCTTATTAAGGTCGGATTATCGTGTTCTTCGTGTATACGATGCTTGAATCGCAATTCGTGTGTTTGCGATGCTACTTCTTGTTGTATCATCGACGTTTTATAGCCTTGGAAAAAGAAGACGTTGCGCTACCTCACAGATACTTTGTTTCCGATGGTCGTAAAAGTTGTATCCTCGAGATTAGATGCGAATTAAACCATAGAAATATCAGTAAGGATGCAAAACGTGCAATAAAGTAGGTCGAGTTTGGATAAAGCAGAACGTTGATTCATCTTTTAGACTTTATTGCGATAATTCATTCGTACATTATTTTTCTACGACTGATTTCTTGTTAATCACGAACTTGTTTATTTTATATCGCACTGCAAGTCGAATACGTCGAAAATCATCTTACACTTGAAGCAAGTACTCACACGGTTTCTTGTTGTCTAGTCTACAACTGGAAACCTCATTCGTTTGAAGAGAAAACGAAAAAATTTCAAACGGGAAAACCGGAAAAATAAACCCTAGAAAATCCTCTTTCTTCAGCAGAAATAAACTACGAGATTTTAAACACTGCTACCCTTTGAAATATAAACTAACCGTATAACGCGAACAACTCGGAATCGTTTGGCAATGTTAAAACCATGAAACTATCGTAGTTGCACAATTTTCAACGCGTAGTCGACAGATTCAGTTTCTCACTGCCTCAAAATGGGCCAGGATCATTTCGACAGGACATGGTGCGTACGAAACAGCCTTTACGACGCACCAATTCCCATTCCGCGTCATAAACTTGTTTTCCGCGCCCTTACCAGGGGAAAACGGATCTTCGAATGTACACGTGCGCATCCCATTTATGTTTCTACACATAGACACGCGTACTTCCAAGATCAAACAGAAGTCGCACGACGACGAAGTCCCTGCTGTTGTTACCATTGAGTCGACTTTTCTCTTTCCCTCTCATCCAAGTCCACCCCTCGAGAAGTGGAATATCCGTCATTTCGAAGAAAGATACCATGGGGGAACGTGACCATTCGCGTGAAAACGACCAGAACGTCGATCTTCGGATTTATTCAAAATTCTTTTTTCTTTCAACGGGATTTTTAGATTGGACGTTTTCGGGATTACTCGAAGGTTCTATTTTACAGTCTTTGGACGAGGGATTTCTAGAATTCTCTCGATTCTCGGATAAATGATTTTTCAAATGCAAACTGTTGGGATTATTTAGATCCTTGTTTCTTTTAATACGGTTTTTACATCGAGCGTTCTTGGAATTATTTGAAATAACTATTCCATTAGATGCAAAGGCTTTTAATTGCGAAGATTTGAAAATTTTTCACTCGAATTTGGCGTTTTTAAAGCTCACAGGTACGTTAGAATTACCTCGGCCCTTGTATGTATTTTCCCCAAGTAAGAGACATGGAGAATTTTTAATTTTTCAGGTTATTTAAATTCCCGCGTTATACGATCACTGTATTAAAAATTCTTGGAATTATATAAATTCTCGATCCCACTATTCACTGATCAAGGATTCCTGCAATTACTACGAGGAATTTATGCTATACATAACTCGGAGAATTATCGTGGAGCAAAGTTAGCGGTATAACAGTGGTAGAAACAAGATAATTCCATTTGACGATCGTCAAACGTCGACGATCTGTCGTAGCACGTTCAATTTCGTTCGTCGTCTATTCTTAAGCCGGTTTCACACCGATTTAATGACCGCGTTTATCCCGCTTTAATTAATTTTTCTCCTACAGGCAGTTTATCCAGGTATTTAACGACGCGATTGATTTCTCAAAGAAGCTGCTGCTCTCCGGTTGAAAATTCGCTTAATATCGAGTGGAAGAATGCGTTCATGGAACAACAAACTCACCGCATATTGCATAGCGGAGGAAAGGACACGTTTTCCTCGGTGTTGCACGCGATATATCGCCGGAGAAAGGAGGAAAGGAAAAACCATCGGTTGCAGCATCGTGAAGGACGATAATAATGTTACAAGAATGAAAAAAGTAAAAGAGGAGGAGAGAGAAAAAGGAAGGAAAAAATAGAAGAGGGTGTGGAGCGTACGGTAGAAAATTCTACTTCTCTCGTCTCGCTTTTCCTACGTGGGTTACTCGTGTAAATATTCCAAAATACAGAAAAAATATACAACAGTCGCGAGTACACGAAAAAAAGCTTAATGAATATGAACAATTTAAAAGAGGCCGTTGGCTGATGGTTATTTAAACGCACGGCGGAGTAAAAAAGCCTCGCTGGTTTCTCTGTCGAGAGAAACGTTCGCGCGTTCACGGGAGAAATTTGGAAAAATAGGTAAACGCTTAAGTTGAAAGACGAAAGGCAGGAAAAGTGGTCTACGAGAAAGTAATCGTTCAAATTGGCGAACTCAGTCTGCCGAGGATCAAACGTAATTTATCTAAAGTGCGTTCATAAGTCTTGCAATTAGGTGGTTGTCGAAGGGCGCACGCGAGCAATTATTGGAGAAAATTGGATAATTCCATTGAGGCGGTACGAAAGAGGGTTAGTCTCATGATAGTGACTAATGACGATAAGCTTTGAATTAGCCGCCCTCCTGGTAAATTAACCCACTCCTTCTTCGCACTGATTATCGATGGTTTCCGTTATTCAAGGTCGTCCTTTGTTTTATTTAAATTAAACTTAATCCAACACGATCTACCGCGTTTTATCAAATTAATCGTATTAAAGGAACGATGATATTATTTTTCACATAGGTAGGGAGGAGCAGATTTATATCTCCTTAAAGAGGAAAGGAGTGAAGGTTCTCCTTAACCCGGTAACTAGGTCGTTCATTAGTCGAAAACTCCTATAATCGCAGACTCAAAAGTTAATCGCTAGAAATTAATTTGGTGAATTTCAATGCATTCCGATCATAAATATCGTGTAACGATACGTTGGAAACATAATACGTCAAGAGAATAAATTATTACACCTAGATATTATTAACAATTCGAGTAAGAAACAAATTCATTTCCTCCAGTTAACCTGATAATTAATCGACGTTTATTAGAACAAGTACAATTAGTACAGGAGTAGAATAAATTATTGCTATAAATAGCAATGGTCCATCACACGTCAGACAAGCGAGACACGGATGCTTTTAATCAGACATCAGCGTGATCTTGAAAATTCCAGATTTTTAATCAAAATAGTAAGGGAAGTAATAGTAAAAGGAAGAACGACGATGAGAGAATAGGAATAATCGTGCTGGTATATGGAGACTTACCAGTGACCTTGATGTGATAGGGTAGTTGGGCACGCCAGGTGTCTTGCATTTTTCTGTCAGGTGCGACGCAGCGATATTCGCCAGCTTCCTGGTAAACGACTCGACTGAGAGCCAATGGACCGGGACCACCGACTGGATCCATTCCAGGACCGTGTCCCCAACAACCACCGTCGCACTCCAGAGTCACCGCGCCCCCGATCTGAACTTCCATCTTTCGGGAATCGGTGGCCTCGCCGTTCAACGCTTCCGCTTCCGTTTCCATGTCTGGATCATCTAAACGATGATTTAAACGATGAATGTTGGCCAAGAGGGTGAAATAAAAGCAAGGGAAATACAGGTAGAGATAGATACAAATACGTAGAGATTTCTCTAATAAATGTACGAAATTAGACAGAGCACGATAACGTTTCGAATATTCGAACCATCGAGTCTTCAAACTTATTATACGCCAAGTTTCTTGCTACGTTCGTTCCAAATTTCCCATCCGTACAATTTAACGTGGAAAATATATTTTCCACAAAAGTGGCGTCTTTGGATATTCGCTACAGGGTGAAGGAAATTACAGATTTCAATTTTTCCAATGGCCTCGACATATCAGAGGCGAGCGCGTGCTCGCGATTCTCGGGCACGCGACTCGCATTCGTATCCAGAGGTATTTTAAAGCGATTCTGAAATCCGACCGGTCGTTGTCATCGATAAGAACGAGGTGGCCGCGCATCAGGAATCGCACGCACGTACCGAGGATAAAGTTCAAGGTAGAAGTGGGCGTACCCACGTGTGAGCTTCGGGAGAAAATCTTTTTGCCGGAGAACGAGGACAAGGGAAGATAGGGCGGACACCGATGACGCTCGCATCGGTGTACCTTTCCTTTCCCAATTCTACCTGCGGAATTATATGTGCGCGATCGTTTGCTCTGCTGCGAGCTAACGCTATGTCCACAATTACGAGGAGAAAGGGTGTCGAGGGGTTGGTGATGTCGCGGCCGGGCTATCTTCTCTCCGAGAGGAGAATTAGAACGTCGGTAGATAGGGTGGAATTGGTTGGCGGGAGAGGAAGAGGGAAACAAAAGGAAGAGAGGAAAGAAGGGCAAAGAGGCGGGCGAAACGGAAACGATGGTGGGGATAGTCGAAGGGGATGGAGAAAGAGAGCAGTCCTTTGAGTTAGCAAGCTGATCCTCTGGCTCATCCTATAACAAAACAAAGGGATCAAAGTGGTGGATGCGACGATAGGAGGCTTTTACACCCTCCCTCAAGCCCCGGTCGGCTCGCTGGCTATACCTCGTTTGTCTTGTAGTTTGTTCGGAATTTTACAGCAAACACAGTCGTGACGCTATAACAAACAGCGGGTACACTGCGAGAAGGGTGGGAGATTAAGGGGTGAAGGGAAGAGTTTCGACTTTTTCTTTGTTAGCCTCGTGAATGCACGCGCGTTCGCGAATACGCGAGTGTACGGAGAATCTCTGTTTTTTAATGGAGATTCTCGTTACCTACGAATTTGATCTATCACCGGAAATTCCGACTGACGCGCGCTTTGATCCTCGATGCGGGCAATTCTGTCGCGATTCACCGCATCGATGGGATCCATGCGTCGTGATCTCATGTGCGTTGAACCGACTCGTCGTTCATCGTGGAAAAATATAAAAATATTCGAGCGCCTATTGTGCCACGCATCGATGTTTTATCTGCTGCCGAACAATTTTCGAGAGGAGTTTTCCCGGGATGTTTTCGAGCCTCGATGAATTGTAACTTTTTTACATTCTGGATTTAAAATCTACACACGTAGATAGTTTCTTTTACATAAATACACGGATCGTGCGATCTGACACGTTGCAATTGAAATATTATCGATAGTCGAACCTCGTTGAAGAGATCTGTAAAACTAAAGCATTCTTTAACGTTCTGTTTAACGATCAATCCGCAGCTATCCGTCTTTGAAACTATACTTATAACTTCAACTTTGTTGTTCGTGACGCTGTCGAGGGCTTAAGTACTTCGGATGTCGATTGTTGGAAGCCCGATTGCTTTTGACTCCGTGTAATGTATTATGTTTCACGACTGATTGGTAACTGATAGGCCAACCAAACTGCTAACTAACCACTACCTTTAGAAGGTATCTCGACCTCCTCCCCTTTCACTAACCGCGTCTTTTTCAGATACCTAGCGTATCCGATGACGGACAGAACTTTAGCTGTAGCACGAGCATCCCCGAAATCTAGAAATTTACGATGAAACATACTGTGTTTCTCAAATTTAGTCAAACGTTCGATTTCGATGTTTCGATTTTCCTAAACACGACAGCAATCACGGAAAGCGACCGCCTAGCATCGAGAATCAATTTCCTAAACAACACAATTCGATCGATCCGAGCGTTTCCGAAATCCACCGTTTGCTCTCTCCACCACTCTGAAACGTACGTTATCTATGATTGCACGAAATTGGTGTTCGCCGTTTAAAATCCTGCTAGACGTTATCCACGGATAAGTAATCCGGCCAGGAGATTCGAACAGGACGCGGTTGCGCTGTAATCGATAATTCCTTACAGGGGATGGCTGGTTTATAGGTGCACTCGAGCCATCTAAATTGCGTAGAGATTAGGTGCTCGGAAACCCGTATCCAGGATCCCGTCGGTCGACGGTGCGAGCGGAAGCTGGAGCTGAAGAGGCGGAAAGGGGCAGAGGAAGTGGAAAAGGAGGAAACTCGAAGGTTCGAGGGGGACTCTGCCACCCTCTCCTCTCTTCCACGGGTTATAATGGCAAGATGGAAGGTCGTACGGGGTCCAAGGCTGGGTAGGAAATTTGCAAATTTTCACGACAGGGCACGGATAATTTCCGGTTGGCTCGGTGGTTTCCGTACTTGACAAATGACTGTGGTTTCCGGTTATCGGCTGCGACGACCACCATCCCTCTTGCATTCCGAATTAGCGAGAATGTCTGTTGCTGTTCGGGAGAGGCGATACTCTTTTCCACGTTCAGTTCACGATTACCTACTCTTCTCCTTTGCATTTCTATGGATCGCCAATTTCTCGAAGATATTTACTTCCCGAGTGAAACGTTTTTTCGTCTTATTTGTTGCTTTATGGTTTTCAATTCTTTAAATATTGTAATCGTTTTCTTTGAGATTTGTTGCAAATCATTAGATTTGAAAAAATGTGTTTTCTCGAACTATACGATACTTGGTACAAAATAGCGTTCGATTTTATGTCAGTATGGATTTGTTAGATCAATCAAGTTTCAACGCGGTCCTCGCGATAGAAACGTTCTTTTTAACGAATAAAAGATTTCGCAGAAGACAAATATTTCGGCGCATAAACGATGAAGTAGCAACATTTGTCTCATTCGATCGTAATATAAAATGGTAAATTATCTCTTCAGGAGCAGGCAATACGCGTAGACTGGAAAATGGATTTTCTGTCGAAATTTTAAGGCAATTTTGAATCGCCTTTACCACGGCCGTTTAATAACATAAATCTTCGCCGATGACGCAAACATATCGCATTTCGAAGACTCGGTGGATCGTTTCGACGAACGAGACTCCCGATTCAATCGCTCTCATAACTCAAACAGCCGTGCAACGCGGCCCGCGATTTCCATTAATTCCTAATATTACTGTACCCTTTATCGGCCCGTACAGCTGCTCTACTTATTCTATTTTTAGCCTTTTCATTGTTATGGAACGAAATGGTCGTTCCATAGCCCGCTCAATAAATCCATTCGTTAGCAAATAGACACCGATAGATTTCAACGTATATTTAACGCGATTTTTAGCGTCTTTATTTAATTCAACATCGTAGCAATTGACAAATCAAATGGATAACGTAAAGTCGTTTCGCGTCCCACTGTCTCTTATTTCGCGATCAAACCTGCATTTCCATAATGTTGTACGAAAACGAAAAGGGACTTTTCACTTTTAAAAGATCGTCTATTTTCTGCAATATCATCAGAATGGACTATCTTCGAAGCATCTCTCTTGATACATCGTACCGACTAACTACTTCGTAGCTTTTCGTTATATATATTACAAATGTAATCGAGACTTTATCTTACAATCGATCGTTGCACGCGCTTGAAAATTGAATTTTCTGCTCTTTATTTGCGCGATAACACGGTTATCTTGCCTACACACTCCTCTCCATTTCATCCAACAGAGAATGAAAAGAAGAACGGAATAATTGTGAAATTATCATCACATTCTGTATACAGTTTCGTGTTTCTAATTTCATATTAATCCAACTTCTAATTTCTCTAACGAACAAAGAACACGTTAATGCGCTTAATTGCGAAGAAACTCAACAGGTAAGGGACGCGTTTAACAAAGGAAACCCGAGTCTTCGTAAAGTATAATAAAACACGTAAGAATCTCAAGCAAGCCTCACAGTTTTGACAGGAGTATAGAAAGCACGCCAAGTCTCCGAACATGTAAATTACGTTGATGGGAAAAATACTCACAGCGTACGTTCAGGAAATAACCGATACTGGTGAATATGCCGAGCATGTGCCTGGTGTAACATTTGTACCAGCCGCTCTCGGCGCGGCTGATTTTTGTGAAGTTCAGCCATCCGTCGTCGCTCTGCTCGACGGGCGGTCCATTGTCTGAAACACAAACAGAGAGGCTGTATGGTACGGGAATTAACTCGGTGGAAACATCACGTCGTCCGACCGAGCCGGCGGCGATTCTACGCGCACGCTTCTCGCGCGGAATCGCGCCGTGCTCCTACCCGATTAACCGGCATCGCGTCGTTGGTATTACGCGGTCGACGCTGGCGCGGTGCCAACACAGGCCTCGTTATTGTCTTTCGAAAAATCTCTGCACGCGCGGGATTACGCGCCAACGATTCGAAACCCGCAATGGGGTAAGGGGATGCTGTTTCGAGGGTTAAGTCGCTGGGAACAGGTAACCTCGTGTAATTTTACTATTTGCTATAGGAAGCCATGGTAAATGAGAAAGTCTGTGCAATTTCGATACTTTTAGAAACTTGCGTACTTTTCGTACTTTCGTAGCAACCAACTTCTTATAATTTTGAGTTGCTATACGTTGGTATATCGCAGCAAGCGTATCTCAGCAAACTAGCGCTGTTTCGTTTTCAACATTGTTCGAAATTTTGAGTGGCCGTCCGTTTATGGCACGGAGAAGCCCATTCTCTTCTTTAGGAAATTCTCAGTCGCACGTTCTCCCCGAGCTGTAAACCTAACGACTCCGAGATCAGGTAAAAAACCCCTGGAAAGGACCAGTCGGGAGGGCACGATGACAGACGAAACCCAACGGCTGGTAGGGAGAATCAGAAACATAGGAGGACAGTTCATCGGCAAACATCATACCGTACGGTTGAAATACTTGACTCCCGACAAGATCTTACCACCGCCGTGCATCGCATCGCACGTTACGTTTATACAACATGCTCGACACAGTGCTGGATTGCTCTAACACTCGATGTATTAAACCTCCTCAACCTTGAGCGTTAGTTAATTCATTCGAGGTACGCGATATCGACCGATCGATTTGACCTGACTGGTTGCTCCTTAATTGCTCGATGCTTAACCGGTTTCTCGATAATTCGCAACAAACATTGAACGTTTTTACCTGAAATGTCGAAAAGAAATACGAAAGGATTAATAGAAAAATTAGTTAGAAAGATTGAGAGCAATTACATGAATTTCTATGGAAGAAATGTATTCTCATAATATACTACGCCACGTCAGGTTAAAGATATATGTCGAATGGAATATCAAATTGGAATTAGTAGAAGCATAAGTCGTCGACGATGAAAATTGAGCGGAGTACCGATAAATCAAACTACCCAGCAATTCCACCTATCAATAATCCCGATTAAAACGAACGGCCACGATAAATCTTCCGACGCTACAACCCTTTCGTGCAACCGGAACTTAAAACTCGGCGGTCGTATCGATCGTATTTTCGTTAATCAAATTAGTACACGCGACTCGGCTATCTTCCTCCTTGCAAGTAGGCGGGGCGGCGGTACGATAAGAAACAAACAAAAGCGAACCGAGAGGATCTACCGCGGCTCGGCTTATTCGAGCGAACGAGTAAAACAAAGAAGCCAAGGAAAAGAAAAAGGTAGCAAGGAAAAAGAAGCGACATGGGAATCCGCTGGTATCCGTTTCGCGAAGTCGTTCGCGAAACTTTCATCCGGCCATAGGCATTTCGTTGGCTCGTTGTTTTTATCCCGCCCACGATGCGATTTGACGAAAAGCAGGATTCGACGCAGCTGTCGGATTTACTGCTAGTTCTCTGTGCTACGTCCTGAATGTGTAACAACGTCGACCGAACAGAAGCACAGAGATGAAAAAGGAAGAAGGGTAAGTTTGCTAACGGCCGTGGTGAAAGAAACCGAATCGAAAAGAGAAAGAAAAAGAGAGAGAGAGAGAGACGAGGAAAAAAACATTCTCGCGTGTATACTCCTCGGTCGACGAAGTTTTGCGACGAAACTTTTGTATGATCCGGTATAACGGTCTTTGGTGGTTGAAACTCGGATGGTTCAGAGGGCGGATCACCACCGGCTGTCTCGTTAAACAGCGAGCTCGTGCCGTTGCCAAAACACGCTCGATTGTGTTAACGGGACCTATAGGCTGGGAAGGACTAGCAAGATGTCGTGCTATTTTGTATGAAATAAGAGCGGCCCGTGACTTGGCCCGCCAAGCACGATATATCCGCTAGGGTTATGCGGGATTCCGGCTATTTGGCTCAGAAACAAACGAACCGTGTTTGAAACCGAGACAACGGGAAGAGAGAAGCTCCGGAAAACGGATAGAGCGGGATACTGTCGTGGAACGGTTGAACAGAGTATTTCCTATAACGTAGAGCGTTTGTTAATTTTGACCGGGTCTAGACCACGACGTTGCCAACTTATCGAATACTTTGAAATAGTTTCGCTTGAATAATTAGTTTAACTGGTAATCAACTGTACGATGCATGGAGAGTGAAATTGGTATATTTATACGAGGTGTTCCATAGTCGATAGTTGAACGAAGTAGGATAATTGGTAGAACGAGGTCAAGATTTGCGGATTGCTTGTTCGATTTGCTTGCTGGCTAAAAACGATTAAGATTCTCGAGATCTTTCGAGAGAAAAGAAATTAGGATTGTAAGATTTTGTTCGAGTAAAATGAAGTGGAAATACGATTCGAATGGAACGGAGTTAAGTGAAATAAAACGAGAATAAGATTTTTCACGACTCGAACGAACGCCGGTGAGTAATTCTACTCGGCACGCTTTATAAAACGAGATATTCTCGTCTAAGCTCGAACAGCCGGCTATTAGTTGCTCGGAGGAAGCAACGCAGATTGCGTTTTTTGCACCCTGTTCGAATAAAAAGTAAAAGAGCGATCGCGAAAGGAAACGTTCCCACGGAGACGAGTTTACGCGAGGTTTACTCGTTTCTTTGCCGTGTGCAATCATTCCTAAAAAAAAAGTGTTGCTCGACTTTACCGTTCCGGGTACGTCAGTTAGCCGATCGAAAAACTTCGTCGACGTAAATACCGACCCTCGTGTTGCAGTGTCCTCGCTCGTTCTAAGACTGTTTGAAATAATTTTGCTAAAAAGAAAATCATCCGTTTTTAATTCGCTAAAAGGAACATTTACCATCGATTGTAGCAATGAGGCACCTCTATATAGATCCTTGGAGAACTCCCTTAGACGAACAAGTTGCAGAAAAATTACCCACAAGACTCGCGATATATAAAATTTGGATCTAAACTCATCTAAAAAAAGAAAACAAAAAGAAAAAAAAGAACGCGAATACATTTTCAGAGAAATCTATCTCGAGTCACTAAACTAGTTGAAAGTTCGCATATTTTGTTGCTGTAATCGTGTGTAGCATTGTTGCTTCGAAAAAAGGAGGAAAAAGAAAGATGAGAGATCTACCGAAATATAACTAATTTAAATAAATACGAATAAATCTGCCATAAATCTCGCGTATATAAAACTCGAATCTTCTCTTTAAGTCGGTCTGCGGTAGATGCGATTGTATCACAGACGTGGCATTTTTTCGCCCGCAAAAAGGAAGCGAACATTTAGAATCCGTCAACGAGTTCCACGGTGGAGTTCGCAGGAAAAACCGAAACGAGGTTACGTATAACAGACATACATATATATTTGACTCTGGCTGGCATCGCATTATATGCTAGGTTCGTATGAACAATGATCGGATGGGGATCTACTTCCCCCGGAGCGGTTTCCCGCAGCTGACGCCCTCGTACGTTCTCCGGAACGTCCGTAGCTCGAATGTATCGTCGTGATAAATCGTTCGACGGGGCCGTGATAAATTTATCCTTCTTTTCATTTAAAATATCCTCGCCCTTAACCGGGCCACTTTATAGCGATCATTACATATTGATCGTATCGCCGATGGCAGAGAGCTGGCCGCTGCTTTTTCTTTTCCTTCTACGTCGATAAGTCTTTACGACGACAATGTCGGACGTCAGCATGGTTTTCTCTGATTATTCCAGGCACGAACAGGGTGGGCGATTTTATCGTGACGCTGAAATTTCGTGAACGGGCTCGACTCGCGGCAGGATAACGGTGGACCACGGATATTTATCGATAAATTGAATTCCAGTTGGGGATACATACAGCCAGAGTGGATGGTAAGTGGTTGGAAAAATTGGTTGTATGTTGCGAATGGTAGGCGAAACGAGTGTGATTAAGGACTCGAAGAAAAATCGTATACGAGTTAAACGAATAGCTGACAAATTAAATCGTTTACAGCGGTTATGTTAGTCGATATAGTACGAAAAATACACGGTATATCGAAAGGATATTAAACTTATCGCGTGACCTCCTTTCCAACCATATATCGCGCACCCTTCAATTATTTCTAGCTTATCAGACATCCGACTACCGTCAGATTTATAACCTCGGCAAGAAAAAAAAAAAAAAAAGAAAAAGAAAAGTGGAAGGAACAAGCGGAAAGATGGAGAAACAAAAACACGGAACGGCTAGGACGAATACGGAAGCCGGTCTCGAGAACTATCAAAGAGCTGGTTGAACCGCTGGCCAAGCGTCGTAATATTACACGGTATGCCACGAGGAAAAACTGCAGTTATCCAGCTCCGTGCTATGATATATCGCTGGAAGACGAATGGTCAAAATATCTGCCGGAGTTTCAACAGTGATAAAGAGCTCTTTGAAGGAAAGCGAACGTGCTTCCCCGATACCTCCGGGCATCTGGATTGGGATTCGTTTAATAAGAGAGCACCCGTTCCAAAAAGAAATTGGGATCCACGGGAACGAGAACGGGGGATGGCGAAGGACGAGATCTGGAGAAGGGTGAGTTGAAACGCAAGGCTAAAAGCGAAGCAAGACGAGCTCAGGGGGTGGAAAGGATGTGGTTGGAAGGAGGCATCGCCCGGAGCGGCTACGTGCTCCAAAGGATATTAAAGTATTTTAATTGCAGCGGATTTCGCGGAACGCTGGAAGGATTTATTCGAAATCACTCGATCGAGTCTATGAATAGGGATTAAGCTCTCGCTTCCAGCCTCCCATATCGTCCAACCCCTCGTCTTCCCCTCGTGAACCGATGCACACGGCAGGCCGGAATTCCGGACGTCAGGAATGGAAGGCAGAAATAATTGAACATTTAATGGGATAACTGGCGCTTATACCGGTCGTGACGTTGTCGAAACCGAGAGACTCGATTTGCAGAATGTTACCCTCTTGTTATTACTATGATTGCGAGGAGACTCGTCGTGGCTACCTGTTTCTGGCGAATCTCTTCTTTCGCCTTTGCTCTATGGTTCTTGGCGGTGTCACGCGGAACAGAACGACCGGATAAATTCGTTCAGCGCACGTTAAACGTCGAATTGTGGGAAGTGGAACGTCGAACGAGTGTTTGGTCGCTCGTATCACATCGAATTCGTGCGATTCTCGGATCATACGGATCGAAGTCTATGTTTTTAAACTAATTATCTAGTTTCGAAGAATCGAGAAGATTGACATCTTCGAACCAGGATCGCAAGAATCAAGTTGGAGGTTCCGAACGTTTCAGTGACATCGCGTTACATCGGGCACGATTGTACCTCGGATCTTTAAAGACAACAATTTATATTACAACGATAAATTTCAGCCATTATTCTTTTAGAACGGTCGACAAATCGAATCCACTTATCTGGACGATAATTCGCCGTTCGTTGTAGAGCGAGAGGAGAATCAGCTCGGCACGATGGAACGACCCAAGATATTTTTCGCGTACAATTTGTTACGGTCTCGTGAGTTCTTCCGTTTCGGATACCGTTGAACAATAATCCTTTGCGTCAACCGTTCGCCGGTAACGGGTCGTTCATCATATTTCTTATCACTCTCACCTAGCTGATCACGGCAGAAAGTGACGGGTGCAGCTGCTCTCAGCATTTTGTGTAACTCAATAACGGGACTAACGAGGCTTGTACGATTAACTCGACTCCCGATAAATTTCATCGCCCTTCCACTACGGCAAACGGAATTTCTCTTCGAAAAGCGAAACGTCGCCCTCGCTTTCGAAGATCGAAACATCGAAAACATTCTCGATATCGTTGCTATGTTGATTTTTCTATGATTTTGAAAAATATTTTCCTTGCCCGAAGCATGAACTATGAACTGTGGTTTTGCAAACAATGCCTTTTACCTAAAACTTATTATACGAATAAAGATCTATTTGTAATTAGTAACAAAAATTGGCAAGTAGATATAAATTCGTATGGAAAATGTCCAAACACGTACGACGTGATTTATCGTGTTGATTTTACGATAGATATTTTCTAAAACGCGTGTAATTACTTCTTATCGTGCTCGTATAATCATAAATATTCGCCATAAATTAGTTATTGATTTCGGCATACGCTTCTGTTTCGTTACTCATTGTACTACAGCGCAAATGGTAGATATTTCACCGTACGTTCGTACTATATTACCAGATAGGAGCTGATAACAATAATTTACGACGTACGGTACTATGCGAAAGTCTTGAACAATCTACCAAATAGAAACATTTCTTTCTATTAACTAACATACAAATTTCCACCATGTAAATTCCAGAATTTCTCGTTATATCGTTCCCGACGATGCGATTACCCGAAATGTTTTAAAAAACCGCAACATTCCCGCCATTTCTACTGCTTCCAACGTTAGAGGGTTGCAACGAGATTAAACATCGGCTTGATCGTAACTCGAATCGGTACTTCCGTAGCAGCTTCCTTCAAAAGCTTCGACCTAGAAATTCGGAAAAAAACCGTGGTTCCATAAAAAGTTCAGCGAACGCTCGGACCGAACCGCGTTTAACGAATGTAATAGTTTCGCCCGCTTAAACTGGCCGGTCTAATCAAGAAAGTGGTCTCGCCGTTGGTAACGCGGTACTCGCCACGAAAATCCTACTCCCGTTTCCTTTCTCGTGATCAAAGTTTCTCTGATTGACGACGAATAAAGGAAATTATACCGCGGCGAACTTTTATTTGCCACCGATTCGTAGCAAAAAGCAACATCGTTACCGATCCTCAAACTCGGTCTGTAAATCCTTTTCATGATTTCCACTGGTCGGATAAAAGGTGCAGAGGTAGACCAGTGGAAAAAGTCTGCTAACTGTTACGCGAACGTGAACGAAAGGAAGAGGGATCGACATCGAATTTTCTGGCCGGAAAAAGAGATTCTATCGTGGAATTTAGGGTGGTGAATATCGTTTGGCGTCTGAACCTGTGGTTCGATAATCATTTTTCCAAGTGGAGAGACAACGTCTCTCTTGAAGTTTTTAGGGATATTTTTACATCATAGGGGAGACAAAATACGGGTGGATATTCGGATTTGGATTATTTCGCGGTTTAATGCGCAGGATAGAAGGTTCTTACTTTACGGCGTGGCGCAGACACGGTTTCAAAGAAGCATATTTAATTTAACATACCGTTGCAGTCGGCTTCTAATTACATTAAAGGATCAGCTTAACGAGAACAAATGCGCACTCGGACTGCATGCTCGAATGCAACGTTTTTGAGCGAGGGAAAAAAAAGCTGCCGCGAAGAAAGCTCGGGGAAATTTCACGATCAAATCCACTTTTAAAATTCAACAAGAGCATCCTCCGTAGCTCCGTGAAAATCCTTCAACGTACTTGGAATTACCATACATTAAATCCTTCAACATCTCCGACCATCTTCGCGTATCTTTTTATTTCTATTTCCTGCGGAAAATTGGCAAATAAATCGAGGAGCCAAGAATCGAAGAAACCGTGTTTTAGAAAGAAAAGGTTATTCCGACGGAACAATCGGCCTCGTATCACCTATCCCTGGCTTCGAGTCGAGCAATCAAGTTGCAAATCATGCTGTTCGTGCGAATAGCCATCACCGATGGCGGTGCAGCTACGAATTCGTGCCTAACACGCGCGTGCATCACACGCGGCAGAGAACGAATCTACCTACCAGCGGTGGTTCTCTGTGTAACGACGTAGCATGCCGACTCGGGGCGAAAAGTACGTCCATTAAAACAAACGTTAATTCCCATGGTAGGACGCGTAACGACTCGCACCGCGGCCGTTACGTAAAGCTGCACGTACCTGTACCTACGTACGTTTCGTACTACTGAAAGAAGCGTACGGTCATGAGGATACATAACGCCGAATTTGGGTTAACTCTTGGACTACGCTTTGAACAAGAAACACAGGGGAATATTTGCCATCGTTACTTTCTTCCTTTTGAATTAGTCCGACCAATTTCGAGGGCCAAGCTTTCTGACTTTTCTACGAAATAGCTTTTAAAACGTACGTATCCGTAAAGTATTTTTATTCGAGCGTCTGACGTGTCCGCTCCTATTCCACGTTACGATACGAACTAGTCTGAAATATACTGCGGATCAAGGTTTCGGATTCTACAGGGTAGAGACAATTCTTAAAAAAATAATATTTGAAAAGTATTTCCATTCGCGTATCCGATGTGTTCGGTCGTATTCTACTTTATGGTATTTCTTTTGCTGACCTTGCATCTGTTCGAACGAATTGACAGAAGGCTGAGATGATAAGAAATAAAGCCCGAAATTCCAGTCAGGATCGAATGATATATAGCTCGGACTTGGTTCAACCCCTGCTGATAATAAGAAAAGAAGAACCGCCATATATCGTCACTGTCTACATAGCTGACATTTTCATCGATAGATGTTATTAGGTATATTATGTATTAATTTATAAGCTCGCTATATCGTGCAAACCGGTTGTATCACTTCGTTACAGAGTCTTTTGAGACGCAATGTATTTTTATTATATTTTACTGTGAGATCCAACAAAAAAGGTCGACACAAGAGCCAACCTACTTACATACAAAGTAACTGCTTCACCTTCGACCCGGACGTTTTATCCTCTCTATCTGAAATCGTTCAAGAAGCTTTACTTTTACTCGTTGCCCCAGCTAAAATGTTGTTACATCGGGGTGTATCGGAATTGAGGGACCTCCGGAAGAACTCAAAGACGCTACCACGAAGAAAGAGAGACAGTGTCCGGGTAGACTAAAGGGGGAATTATAGAAGGCTTTAAATATTTATCAAGTCGTGGGCCAGTCTACCGTCGGCGAGCTTTGACAAAGAACAAGAGGCTGCTAATGAATCCAGTCGGCTGGGAGTAATTCACCGTCCCCGTTTCTCCTCCTCGAAGCAAATGGAATTTAAGGGAAGAGGCGAGAGAACTTTTCCATTTGCCAATCTTCTTCGATCCTCGTGCTTAAAAAGAGGACTCATATCGATCGATTTCCACTTCTTTATCCTCGAATTATTCGTTCATAACCGTTCGATCTGTGGTTAGGAAATACAAATACAAGGTATCGCGGAAATCTATCTCTTTCGCTTTCGTTTCTATTCTATGGGGTTTTTTTTTTTTTTTCGATCGAGAGGTTCGTTTCCGCCGGAAGGGAGCCGACCACTTCACCGTCGAGCTATCGATTACGGTCAGAGGGAAAAAAACGCGACGAACGAATTCGAACGAGCCAACGACGTTCCATGTTCGTACAAGGAGATTTCCAATTATCGGGAATAAGTCGGTGGAACGCTTCGAAAGCGAAATCTCAATGGAGTCCCATTGATTTCTGCGAGGATAGGTGGATGAAAGGAACAAAAAAGAAGAAAGAAGAAAGAAAAAAGGAACGAAGAAAAGGCATGACGAGAAAGAAGAAGCAGAAGAAGAAGAAGAAGTAGCGATGCGCGCGTGACTGACGAAAGGCCACGGAAGAGCAGAAAAGTCGTCTCGAGGCGTAGAATTTTTAATCTTGACGAAGCATTCGCAACTCCACGTTGCTTTCGCTACTCCACGAGAGATAATATCTGTCACGCATACTTATCCACGATGAGGGGATTCGCTCGCCTGGAACAGGGTAGGATTATTTATTATCCTGACTCTGACTCCACGAACTCGCCACAGTCCTCCTCGGGTCGCCGTGGTATACACTAATGTGATTATACGATTTATCGTTTTGTTTTCTGATGACCGCGAACAGACTGATAGTCTGCACGTTGATAGGAAACAGGAGCACTTGACCCAGGATAGGAGTGGGGCAGATAATTTCGTCTTGGGATAGGAGATGAAAATATGCCGGTTATTCGAGATTTTCTTTTTTTCTTTTTTTTTTTTTAAGAGGTAGCCACGTTGCGAATTAGAAGGAAGAAACGTAGGTTGGTTTCGAAAGAGATACCTTGCATTTTTATTAGAGACTGTTGAGATATGTATAATTTTCTGTGCTAGACTAAGTTAAACGCGCAGTAAGAATACTTGTATGCGAGTATCAGTGTGTAGAAGTGTGTGTATGCGCGACGTCTCGAAAACAGATGAAGGTAAACAGTTCAGTCCTTAGAAGCATCTGGAAGGACAGTCGGTTAATATCGGGTATAGAAGAAAGTGCTGAGACGCGTACAGTTATGTATCGATAAATATAATAGAGATCATCCATTAAGTAAATATATAATTATTCAAAGGTGTAAATTTTGTGTTCCCATAACATTATTTCGGCTTCAAAGATCCAAAATCCTCAACAGAGACAATTGCATGATGCGAATATTCCGGCATAATATTTCTAAATATACATATATCTTTCCATGTTTTCCGTTTTCTTTTTACGTCGGTGTTATGTCGATAGGCTGTATGTATAGCTAACGAAACATGGAATTCTTCGTTACTATCGTCACTTACCACGCTGCCAAATCGGTGTGCTAGCCGGATTGCTGTCCACTTCGCATTTCAGGCTGACGGACATCCCCTCGACGATCGGAATTCCAAAACCAGGTAAACGCGTTATCGCGAACGACGGAGTATCTGAAACAGGTATTAAGCAATTACTGTCAGCCCCAATATCGATAGTCGTGTGTCGATCACGTGTCAGTAGGAGAAAAGAAGAACCGCTATCTTTACGATTCTTGCCTCGAATTTTCTCTAATTCTACGATTTCTCTAAAGCGCGCGAATATATCAAAGACGTGGAATAAAAGTCTCAGCGAAAGAATTTTCTGTAGATAAAACGTTGCAAAAAAAAAAAAAAAACAAAGAAAACGTGAAAACTAATTGTTCGAATATATGCGGAATTTTTAAGTCTTTTCGGTAAAAAGAGCTTGGTACAACGAGGCTAAAGTTTCACAGAGTACGAACCGGAAAAAGAGTTTGGAATGTTCGGGGCCGTAAGGTATTTATATTTGTACACCGGACTGCGCCGTTATTATTGTTTATTAAAGCGCGCAGAGAAACTGGAGCGGTAGGTAGGTCGATAAGACCAGAGCTTAGCGTCTTAACACAAATTGTATAGTAATGAGGTATCGCAAAATTTCGTGTTAGGTTGCCTGGGACGTAGGCTTAAGCAACAAGATCTGAAATGTGTTCTCTATACAAATAAATTCAACTTAGTCGAGTACAGGAAAAAGTCGATTAAGGGTAAACCGCGTTATGAAGATTCTCGTGTCGCTGCTGGTAACACAGCGAGGAAAAGCTGTTAATGTTATTTGCTCTCGAGTCCAAGTTACGATATTGCTTGCTTATTTTATTCGTAGCGTTTATATCGTTGTATATGGAAAATATTTAAGCGCTACTCTTAAATCTTCTCTGGAACTATATATCTCGCGATATAGAACGTCTTAAATATTCTTCGCATAATAAAAATACTGCTCCTTAATGTGAAAAGTAATTCTCCAAACCGGAGAAATTTTTCATCCGACCACGATTATTCGTCAAACAGTGGTCTCTCGTTGATTCGGCGCTCGAAATCGGTCAGACCGACAAAGGACAACAAAAAGCCCGAGAGGCAAAAAGAGGAATATCGAGCGGAACGAAAGCAAAAATCGCGCGACTTCGTAATAACCGAAACGAGCGACGGGGAGGAAACGAGCCGCTCCATTGCGGACATCAAACCTACTAATCGGCAAAACGGAACTGCGCCTCTGACGAACGAGCTACCCCTTCGCCCCGTTTTGTGGGCGACGACCATGGCGCGCTACTAGCGTTCCTTCCGCGTCATTAACGACCGACCTCGAACTAGGTGACAGAATCGGGCCGTATCCAGAACGTGGATGCACACATGCGCGTAAGCACGCGTGCTACATAAAGGACACGTACATTCGCGTGATACACACATATAGGTACGTAAACGTACGTATACGCGATAGAATCGAAAGCGTTCGACGAACGAACGAGCAAGCAAGCCAGCGGCGAGTGAGCGCGTTTCGAGGCCGCGAGTAATTAACGAACAGCATAGGACAGTGAAAATTTTACGACCCACGGGTTACTCGTTAAAATCAGCCCTGTCTTTATTTCGCTTCGTTCCCCTATTTTTTCCTTCTCTCCGTCTTTCTCGCGCTCGATGTCCGGTCGGATGGATGACGATGATCGTCCCATCCACGTCGGGGAACAGGCTGGCGCCTTCTCGCGTGAAATCAAAGCTTGCGTTGGCGCCGTCCGAACGTTCGGTCGCGCGCTATATCGCGCTGTTCGTTCGGTTCGTTAATATTTCAGCAGCGCGCCGACGCGAGGATGCCGAGGAGAAGGGTGTCGAGGTCGCGAGATAAATTGGTGGTCGGGAAGGAAGAAGAGGCGACGTGGTAGGTTTAGAGGAACCGGTCGTAAGAGCAATGGAGACGAATCGCGTTG
Organism: Bombus pyrosoma; assembly: GCF_014825855.1. NCBI lineage: Eukaryota > Metazoa > Arthropoda > Insecta > Hymenoptera > Apidae > Bombus > Bombus pyrosoma. The sequence continues at coordinate 3,699,435 of NC_057770.1, read as the reverse complement.
GAAAGGGCGAGAAGAGAATCCCAAATACATTGATGCGGGCTGGAAGTAGCAAAGAGGGAGGAAAAGAGGAAAAAAGAAGCGAGAAGCTTTGCCTCCGACTACCGGATGGCTCCAAGTTATTCACTCGGCTATAATAGCGCGGTGCTGAGACAATGCAAGCTTAATGAAAGCCACCCCCACTTCTTTTCATTGCGTCTCTCTCTTTCTACCGGTTTCGTTCCTATCTTCGTTCGTCCTCCTTGTCCCTCTCTCCGGTTATTCTCCGAGCGTCTTTGTCGCTCTCGCCGTTTCTCCGTCCCTGTCGGTTTTCCCTGTACGTCTCGTGGGTCTTGCTCGACGCCAACGGGGATAACGCCACCGCCGCCGCCGCCGCCACCACCACGGCCGCTGTGTAGACTCGGCGCAGTGGCGTAAACACCAAACAAAGCAAACAATGAGACACAGAAGTGTCCCACAGACCTCGATCGCTTAATGAGAACTTTAAAGCGCCTCCGCAAACTACCAGTCTGCCTGTTTTAGACAGGATCAAAGGCAGGCGTATGTCTGAGTACACGATGTATTCGGAAACGTCTGCCGACGCGACAGGGTTACGTTCTATTTATCGTGATAACGAGAACAGAAGCTTCTTCAAAATCGAATGCGGAACGTCTTCTCTAATGGAGTCTCGCTATAATTAAAACGCTAGTGGCGATTAGATGTTCCTAACACGCGTACACCCGATGTACGAAATATTTCGAAATTGAAAATATCGTTCGACCGAACGAAATTCCACATCGCCGTTTAAACGGAACAATTAAACGTTCCCCAACGAACGTACCTCTTCATTAAATAATGGTCACACGTTCCCAGAATTGACCCAGGTATTTCTAAAACAGCCAGTGTGTACAAACACGGAGCCCGCAAATACACGCTCGCAGCGGTTCCCTTACGTGTTCTCTCTCGTATCGTTCTCTCGTTTGCCGTGTGCCCGATAAATCGCACGTCCGGGACTCGTTCGAACGCGAAATTCCTGCTCTATTTCTCCCTGTGCCCTGTGTAATTCCCTTTACGCGGGTCGTGAATTAACGCGAGACGAAAACGACGGCAGATTGTTGTCCCGATGGTGGTCGACTGTCGGTGTTTGTACCGGTTCGGAAGAACTCGACGAGAAAGGGTGAAAGAAGGGGGCGAACGTCTTCAAAGAAATTTTTCGTGCCGTATGCCACGGCTGTTGGAATGCTCGTAAACCTTATACGGGCCGTTAAGCAAACCTATACACCAAGGGGTATTTGCGATGGTACACCAGCAGTCGTTCCGGCGAGAGTTGCGTAAAGCAACGTGAAAAAGAACGTACGAGTACGAGTTCGACCACGGTTCCACCAGCCGCTTGTAATTTGTATCGCGAGATAGCTGTTGCCAGCGACCGTGTTGCGGTCAAAGGGAATTCCTCTGGTCTGGAATTTTAAATCGAAAAAAAAGAAGAAAAAAAGGGAATGGAAAGGAAACAACATGAAAATGGGGGAAAAAGAGAGAACGGATCGGAACGAATCAAACGTGACCGATTGTTTTGCCTGTGGCTTCCGGTGTTTTATGATACGACTGTGAGGAGGGATCGTTTTTTCCCGAGCACCGGGAATTTACAGTCAACTTTTTAATCAGTGTATAACGTAAAACCAGCTGTTTTAACTAATTCCGTTTCATGGAAATTTTATTATTCTTTCCGTCGCGATAGTGATTTGCGAGGGAATCGAGAACGATGGAGCGAATATTTAGTTGCCCGATCGATCGAATACCTATATTTTTTCCGAATAAACGCGAACAAATGTGGCAGAATTGACAACTTTGCGACTATCGTCACGTAACGATACCGACTTCGCTATTAACGAAACAATAGGCGAGCGCAAATATTTGGCCGTCACACGTCCACCACGGTGAACGCAGAAAGCTCGCATACGCGGATGGAAACTATCGTGAAAACTCGTTTATGCAGGAAAAATCGTGACGCGGCTGTTAAATGATTCTTTGATGATCGAACGCTTTGCTGCATGGTATACTGAAGTATTGCTGTGCGAATTAAGCATGCAACGTGTTGCCACTGCTATCGAATTTACTCCGTTTTTTAACGACATTGCTCAATAGACGTTCAAAAAATTGTACTAATTGATAGTTATCGATTTCGATGAAATTTTTAGAAAAAAAAAAAAAAAAAAAAAATACCTGCCTTTGGTAATATATCTGTTTCATACAGAATTGTACAAATACGAGAACGATTTTACGCGCTATAGCGTTGTTGTCGCAGTTGCTGTTGTTTGTTTATTTAGATCCAGGAGGTGTGTTCGATCCAATCAAGTTGACCAAATGAAAACCAATGTTTTCCGCATGGTGGAACTATCGACAAGGAAATCGATCAATCAATCGGAGAGTGAGTCAGTCAGTTAACACCCGGTAATCACCACGCATCGTCAAATTTGTTTCAAAGAGGTACGCAATGTGGTGGTTAACACAGATCGAGCGATTCCTCTGGAAAAATGACATTGCGTCGTTGAAAAATTGCAATACGCGCGAGCAGAGAAATAACAACTAAATTACTCTCTTTTTCTACCGATCTTCCATACAACTAAATCCGGTACCGTAAATACGTATACACGTTGATGATGAAACTAACGATATTCCACGATAATTGACATCGAAATGGAACAAAAATTTTGCAGATACCCGGACAACCATTTGTAAAATATGTAATGGGCGAGAGAAAAATCCACGTTAACTCGATCATTCATTATGTAATTGTTCGCGATTACATTCGTCCCTTATATATTGGTGTATATTTCAATGGAACTTATTGCGGCGGAAAACAATTTTATTATACAGAATATTTCGTGAAATATAGGACGATTTAATCAAAAACTGATGCAGACTGCAGTAAGCTATATTCTCAACCTCATAAATGGCATACCGATTCCGTCACACGTTTTAGAAAATAACCTGTGAAAAGTCGTAGATCTCTGTCGATCAAGACTTGTAAGAATATTCCTCATATCGATGAATTCGAAGAACGCCATTAACTGCGTTCTAATTTCACGAAGATACGAATATTTCCTCAGCTCGTTCTATCTTAGGACGGACCAAAAATGGAAATAGAACCAAGAATACGCTTTTACACTTTAAATTCATCGCCTTAGGTCGCTCAATTTTCATTTCGAGATCATCTCGAACAGGAAGCGAGTAATTACGTGTTGCCGGCTGATTCTGCGAAAGGAATGCATTTTCGTCGCTTTCTGTGAAACAAGGAACGCGATGACGGCTCGCGGTATTCCTCTCGTAAACAAGTTTAAGTTCCGTTATATTGGATCACCGGTCATCGTGCCGGAGATGTAAGCGTCTGAAACGCGTGCTTGGCTGGATACGTTGGCCGATTGTTACGGATGCGCCAAGTGTCCCGAGCATTGCCACTTTGTCCAGTGTGCATGGAACTTCATTTCGAACTACTCGTTTCGCGTGGAAACGCAAGGGTCCGGCGCGAATTAATAGAACATGCGAGCGGACTGGAATGTTTCGCAAGGTACTTCATGGTTAAAACGTTGCCACGGTCCCGCGTGTTTTAAGGGTCGGAATGTGGCACGGATGAAAATGACGTCCGACAGTTTACGGGTGGTTAGTCACGTTACAGTTTAATTAGGTAAAAGGTTATGATAGTAGTAAAGAAGAAAAGGAGAGGCTTGCTAGCGGCTTCATCGGAGACACTTCGCAATGTTCGAGGACCAGGGCAAAAACGACGATAAGAAATTTTATCAGAACGATGTTTTAGACGAGGTTTGTCAAAGCTGGAACTTTGTGGCGGAATAAATAACGATTAAGCTTCGTTCCCAAGAAGCGAAAAAGATTTCGTTATACGGCAACGTAACAATTTTACAAAACAACAATTTTACAAAGGAGAATTCACGAAAAAATCACGTTTCTTCATCCTCGAGCTTGCGAAGCTTCAGTTGTTCAAGTAGTTCGCAAACTAGCTATTTCTCGTACGTGCCTGCAAATCTCTCCGAGCCTTTATTTTCCTCTCAAAGTCACACGTACAACGCACACGATGCGATGCGATATTCTTGCGCGCCCTGAAAAAACAAACACGACGTTCCTGGTACGTATAAGACGCGGGAAATATGAAATGGCGATCGACGGAAACGCGATAAAGCGGCGAATACTTGGTTGGGTTAAGGATGAGAGGATTCGAATCACCGATCCTGCAAACGTAAGTGACTTGGACGGAGTAGTAAATTGTAATCGTGAGTTCATGCAGTTTCTCGATCTCGAAGTTTGTAGTTACTCTGCGAGGTATTACCCAGGGAACCGTGGTAGCCTCGCTACCTGGCTAAGCATTCTCCTGTTTCTACCTAATTACCAAGTATCAAGTAAGCTTCATAAAGCTGCTATTAATCTTACTCAAGCGCGCGGCAACGCCGAAATCCATAGGGTATCGCGGCAACGTCCTGCACGTTCGCACGATCTGCTGCATGATAACGTCGCGTTTGACGTGCAAGCAATTTACAACTAAATTTCCAAATCTTTGAATTTAAACGAGCAACAAGATCTCGCGATATCCGCGACAGAATTAAGAGAACACTTTGATGGACCAATTTGTCAACTGACATCGCAAACTTTACTTCTCAAGCAGTTGCTTGAAAGATTCGAAAATAGGATTTAAGTTGAGGATTTGCTCTGCGCGTAAAGAGTAGACGAAACTTAAATCCTAGTTCGTTGATTATATTCTCTGAAGCTGTTATCGAAGGATGTCGATAATTGGAGAAAATACCTGTTACTAACGAGCGATGCGTCAACCACGGTAGAACGAACCAGCTTCTCATCAGACACGGCCATTAAAAGTCTAAAGCAATCGGGGTATTTCAACTTTCAACGTTCTATCGTAGAACAACCGAAAGCTATACGAGAGTAGCATGAAAAGCTGTGTGAAAAAGTGGGTCATCGTAATTTCCACGCATCTACTTCTCCTACATTTCCCTTACATTTTAAAACCCACTGACTTCTACGATCTCGTGTTACCCATTTCTTTCACTCGCGATCAACGGCACTGATTTTGCCCTGCAAACGAGCCACGCGAAAGGAAAAGGGAGACAAGATTCCCCGGACGGTTTCTCCATTGCTGTCAGCGGTACTGGCAGACACCCGATAACAAACCCACATTCCCGCGACCAAGCGTAGGGCGTATCTGCATTCATCGCGTAGATTCGGCGGCCCCGTAACAATTTTCATTAAACGACCTCAATAGGCAAGTTATACAGATGAATATAGCGTTCATCAGGGCTGGTGGAACGTCGCTATCGAGGCGGAGCGGCGTGTGTTTCGCCAGGACAAACCGGAAACGGCGACGATATTATACAGCCGGGTCGCCCGGAGTCGAATGAAGGAGGCGCACCGCTGTTTCACAAATTTGCAACTTACTTTCGGTTTCGGGCGGTCCGTGCGGCAGGACGGTCGCCATAATTTAGACTCGAGTTTTCTCTGTATCTGTGTTAGTCAAATACGACGAAACTGGTACGCTTACAAGAGCTGGGATTAAAATCAGTCGGTTAACTGGCGTCCTTTGGCAAATAGAACGGAGACGAAATAAAAAAGGAACGGGAAGGTTTTAGAGTCGTTAGAATATGTGGGAAAGTGGAACGGAGAATTTCTTACACATCTGACAGTTATGTACAATCGTGAAAAGATACTCGTACTGTTCAAAACGTTTCACGTGTACGAATAAGGTCGTACTGCATCACGTGCCATTTTCTGAGCGGCGAACAGCGCTCGCAAATGAGATTATCTTGGCAGACGCGTGTCTCAGGTATCGAGATACGTCGAGTTAGAAAATGCATTTACAGAATAAAGAATTTACTTGGACGGTACATTCCACCGATGACAAACGCGGACGAATCGTTGCGTTATAAAAGAGAGAGAAAGTAGAACTTGGATGAAACGAAGGGAGTGGAAAGAAGAAAGAGAAGCTGAAGAATGGAAGAAGAAACGATCGAGGGAGTGGAAAGGATAAATAGCAAGCAGATTGGAAGAGATAGAAGCGAAGCGAGTTCAGCAATTCAGCAATTGACACAAAGCAAATCGCGGCCTAATTAGAAGATAACATCGGCACTCGTGGCGGGTTCGCGACGCGTGCGAATGCCTCACGTGATTTGCGAGACTGTCACGGGATAATCAACGAACGGGTCTGCCGCGATCACGTTTGCCTCCACCGGGTGCACCCGGTTGCCGTGGAAATAGCTTCTCGAAACGTCGCGATAATTAACCAGCTCGTCGACAGAGTCCAGAGAAGGCGTGATTCAGCTGGAACGAGACAGATATATGTACGCGAACGCGCAGCCATACACGCACAAAGGTAGACAAGGGTAGAAATGGAACGGCGTTCGCCGGAGGAACGATTCAAAGGATAGAGAGAGGCGCGTTGTATAATTCATAGAGCGCGGGGCAAGCGAGAAAGACAAAAACGGAAAAGGAATAGGAAGAGAGAAGGAAGGGGAGAGAGGGCGGCGGCGGAAGGCAGAAAAAAGAGCAGCGTTTCGTGGAAAAAGGTTGAAATCCATTGGCGTGGGCCAGCGGGGATATAAGACTATCGAAAAACGATTAATCCTTGAAGAGGATCACCGCACCGGATGAAAAGCGATATTACCCTGGGGGCCTCTAATTCAGCCTAATTGCTCGTTTATGCGAATCCTTGAAATATTCATGAAGCTTTATGAGAATTTTTCATCTCGCAGCTCACGCTGCTTCTTTCGAACTGTTACCCAAAGTGGGAGGGAGGCTGCACGTGCTCCCGCCACGAGGCGCGACTCGATCGATCTTCCGTCGATACCAAAGGTACACCGGCAGTTTTGTCGAGGCGATGCGTTTGTGAAAAAGACACAGGCCGCCGACTTTATATCGAGGAACTCGTTTCAGAAACGACACGGTGTTTCATCCTGCTGGCAGAGATTAAACGGACGAACCTAATAGGACACAGGTGACGGTTTCTTCGACCCGGTAAGATGAAAACTAAACACTTGCGATGGACTTTAGGTGGATTCCGCTTGAAGTTTCGAGCGTGGAACTGACACGGTTACGTTGTAACAGGTTTTTTCAGTCGATGTAGAGGTACGATGATGAATTACGTGCGAATAATTACAGCTTAAGTATACAGACTGTGAGCCAGCTATATTTGCACTGTCTATAGCTTGTTAAATAATGGCAATCGACTGTTATTTTCGCTTAAATGTACCAAGTACGTGAGAAGGAGGTCGTAGATAGATGAAGATAGAAACGAAGAAAGTGTGGGAAAAGAAGAGTTTGGAAGAGCGCGGGAATCGTTGAAAGCGAAGATACGGGAGAACAGCAAACTGAAAATGTCGAGAGAAATTGGAAAGTTCGAGGAAAGGAAGATCGCGTCGGCGGCGTAACTGGCACACCGCGATTCCAGCGAAAGACGTTTTTTCATCGGCAGTTCATTGGCTGAGAAAGGGAGAGGAAGGGTACTTATGTTCAGCCACGGTACCAGGGAAGGATGGTAAAAACCACAGTTAGTTAGTTCCGGACTCCTTCCCTCGAAACAAATTGCGTTTAAAGAGGAACAACGCCGACGGACTTTCGCAGTTAAATCTCATCGGGTAGCTTTGAGCAAGTTTTTGTGGCCAATAAAACATCAGGAGGGGTTGGGTAACGTTTCCTACCCAAGTACCTTGCAGGAAATCAAATTGTCCGAGCGCGTTTCGCAAGTGTCGCAATATTTCCTGCGTACGCCACCGACCTTGTACCGGATCAAACGGATTGGATTTTCAATTGCTTTCAGAAACGTTCCGACGATTGTGACCGTAGAACACCGCCTCGGGCCATCTACCTTTGGAAAGCATAGCACAGTTGCGTTTCAATTAATCGACTAATGAAATAGTTGCGAGAAAAAAGGAGAACAGACAGAAAGAAAAGAGGAGAGTGGAATGGGACGAGGAGGAGGGGAGAGGGAGGGAGGGAGGGGGAGGAAGGATATAAAAGTAGCGGAAATCAAAGAGTAACAAGCAAGCGAACCTTTCAACGTTTCTGGGACGATACAGTAACGGGCAGTTCGCCTCGAGCGAGTTTACATCGCGTCGTTTCAATTTCCGAATGGGCTGATCAGAAGGAAGAAAGGCACATGCGAACGAATGAACGAAGCGAGCGGTAGAGACGGAGCACGAGAAGAGCAACGGGTTGGGAAAGAAGATCGTCAGAGTATTGCTTCGACGAACGGTCGCCCGCATCGAGGACAGTCGTTCATTTCGCGCGTACGCTAGCTCTTCCGGTGTTGAAAATTACGCAACTACTGGTTCAGGGAGCTGGCGAGCTTACAGACGAACGAAGGGACGCCGGTGGCGAAGGGTGGTGGTCGATGGAAAACCGGGAAAATGTGGGAGAAAGCGAGCGCGATAGTTCGACATCGTCCGAAGGAAAAAAGGAAACGAGCGAACAGGAAGGAAGCGGTGGAACTGATGCAACGTTACGCGACGATACAACGAAATAAGCGGAGAGAAGAGATTGAAACCGACGCGGCATGCGTATATCAAGCTTTGCTTGCTCGCCGTGGGCCAGTTCATGCGGAAAAAACGTTTGCCGGCGACCGAGCATAAATAACCGGTCATCTCGAGGAAAAAAAAGCTCGATCGATCTGTTCAGGTTATTAATAAGTTGTCGAGCAGCCTGGAATACGGTTTAATGTCCGTTTGATGTTTAATCGTTGCGTAATTCGTATCGTTATTATCGTCGTATTCGATACGATTTCTTCGAGAGATAACGAGTGGAACGAAAGAGAGCGAGATCTGCAGCCGGAAGACCAAGTTTATGTTTCCCGTATGTACGATTGTCAGAAACGTGTATCGTAAAAGTTACGCAATTAGTGTGTTAACGTATATTTAGAGATTTGAAAAATATCGAACTCTTTGCGAAAAACCAGTGGAAGAATACGAACATGGAAGCCTGGACAGGAAATTAATTAGACTTTAAGTTGATTGGCTTAAGACTGAAAGTTAACTGAGAAGTTGACTGCTAAGGAGCTTCACGGGTCTTCGTTTTTGTCTATGTTACACGTAGATCGAGAAAAGCCTGAAAATTTGTTTTTCCGGCTTTGATTAAGTGCTTCTTTAAATCACCTCTTTTTTTCAACGACGCTAACTAGCATGCTCTCGAGGAAAGACAAAAGAGTCGCGAAACTTTTAGTATCCGCATCTTTCTAGGGCCATCAAGTTTATAAATCTAGGTAATTAACTCTGCAGGAAGAAGTGTCCGTTTCTATCAAGCAAATGCCTGGAGGAGCAAAGTTTCCTTACAGATCTCTGGACATTGTTTAAGAAACATTTTCCTCCGGTAAAACATTCGCCATTGCCTTTTGCTTAATTATACGCTTCATTTAACCTTTTGACAAGATCAGAGAAAGCAAATGTTCCCTTTTAGAACTTCCAAACTGAGAAATTTCAATAAAACAGATACTTCGGAAACTCGAGCTTTCTTGGAAATTTTTCACTTCGTTCTCCAAAGGTAATGCGAATTCCAAATTGTATTTTTCAACTTGCTTTTAATTTAGTAACAAAGTTCCGTCATTATTAAACAAATTTCTATAATTTATAAAACACGGGCTTAAATTCTTCGAAATTATCAAACGCTAGCAAATATCTCTCTCGGTATAAACGAATTTTAAATAATATACGGCGCATCGGCAAACTTTCTCTCTCGTTAAAATATCTCTAATCTACGCTGATAAACGTTTCCGTTATCATAAAAGAGATTAGCTTAATCTTTATTCGTTCGGTGAACAAAAGCGATCGTATGAGAATCTTAAGCGTTTCCTAGGTGGAATGACAGCTAAAAATTGTCTAACAATTTCAAGTTGTTACTTTGTATTCGTTACGCTACACCGCAGAGGCGTAAAGTCGCGTTTCGCGATTTCCAGGACAAAAGCGTGAAACGTTATAGCGTGGAGACGCGATTGTGCTTCAAAGCCACGACCCGTTTCGTTCCGCGCGAATGTTTTCCCTTTTAGCGCGTATCATCGTAATCCTGGACTTACGACACGGTATTTACCGTCCGTGGCTCACTGTCCTTACAAACAGTGGCTTTGAGCATCGAAAATTGAACGGCGAAAGCTGAATTTCTCCCCTTCTACCGCCTTCATTTTCTTCCATTTACTTCAACTTTGATTTCATTTAAATTTGCTTTAGCTTTAATTCTTCCGTTGCAAACAAACTTACTCGATAGAGTTCTCTGTCGGAGTCAGTGTAGTCGAAACTTGATGCTTTAGACGTTAATCGCAGTTTCCTTTACCTTGCAGAAACATCTTTTCCTCCGATTTCCAATTCCTAATGTTTCTTCTTTAAGATTCTTACAGTTCGTCGAATCTTTAGATCATTTAGTTTCTCAGTATATTTCTTCTTTATTTGCAATTCCCTGTATTTTACTATTATTGCAGCCTATTCCACCGATTTAATTCCCCGGTATTACATCTGTAGAAAGTGTCGTTAACGCAAGTGTAAAAGTGCGAACGTCCCGACGATAAAAGTAAACGAAGATAAAATTTACGTAATTGAACGATTTACTTGTACTGAAATTCATAACCAGCTACTAGCAAAACATCGCATACAAATATTTCTTACGAAGTAACTAGAATAAAACAGGCAGAGTATGCGATATCCCACTAGAGCCTGTTGCGGAATTTAAAAGATAACCTGGCAGAAGTACCCGGTGCTCGACAATTTTACGCTTACCATTTACACCAGTGAGCTAAATGTAAACTTAGATAGTTGTTGAAGAAAATCTTCTCTCTACGTGCTGTTCGTCGAACAGGTCTTCGAAACGACTGGACGTAAACCGTCGTAAAGAAACTGTCTGCACGCACGCGACTGCCAAGAAACACCGTTGTCATCGTGGTGTCGCCGGTTAAACCCGTCGTTACGTCCGAGGTTCTTGCGAACGAGCAACGATCTGAGGCAGCTACATCGAAAGACTAGCCGAGGAAAGTAACCCTTCGTCGTAACTCGTGCCGGTCGTTTCGGTTCACGGCGAACGACGATTTACATCGGCCGTAACCGCGAGAAAGGATTCCGGGAAATTGGATGTTACTTGGACATCTAGTCGGCCGTTTTGTTTCCTACACTCCCTCGGACAAGCTTATGGCCCAAGTCTGACTTTTCTGGCGGTTTCGAACGATCTCGTCTGGATAAAGAAAAAATCGAGGGACGTTGAAACTTACCAGACGACATGGTAAACTTACGTGTATCGAGAGATAAGCTGCTATTTATTTAGGTTTCGGAAGTAGGTTTACCGATAGCAGGTTGTTGGGTAGCTGGATGGAAGAAGAGAGAATATGTTTCTGGAATATCGATCGAATGGAGCAAATACTTTTGGAAATTAGGATTCGATAAGAGTGACCCTGCGAGATTGGATTTAGTCTGACTTGTTAGGGTTTCTATGGTATTGATATTGCATTATGTTTCTTTCTGTGAGTTCTATTGCCAGGTATCAGATTCTGGATCTCGGATTGTCGGTAGACTCGTCTTATGGACATCTGTCCTTCGCAATAATCGCAAGATCATCCTTTCTATATATTCAAACGTGAATAAATCGAAACGAGACCAAAATCGAATTACATGTGATAGATCGTTGCAGATTAAATGGGATTTTCGTTTGCAATGATCTGCGTCTTTTTACGTGGCTACCTAGTACGCGACGAAATGCAGATCACGCTTGCACAGATTGAAATTAAATCGGAAGAAATGCAACTACGTATGTGGAAGATGTAAAGGAAGGCCAAAGGGATAATTAGGAATTCTCGCGTAAATTACTTTGCACAAAAACTTCATAGAAAATCTACATATCGTGCTAACGAAACGGCGAATTTTGCTCTTTGAAAGCCGAAAACGAGTGTCAACGCGAACGTTACATCGTGATGCAAGCGCACGACAAGGATTTTAACATTTTGCGGCAATTCCAGTGACAAAGGAAGCACACGGTGCCTTTCCCTCGTCAGCGATTCCGCGCGCGGAGGTGCCATAGCGCGGGAATTTGAAATTCAGATTAATACGGAACGCGTTCATCGTTAACACTGCAAAGGTCTGCCTGGCTATGCATTACCATACATGCGCATTCTCGCGCATCCCGATACGAACGCGCACCCTCACACAGACAATATTCCAGCTTCCTTGTAGCTTGCGCGCATATGATTCCGCCATGGTGTTTACCTGTCTCACGGCTGGTTGGAGAAATTCGGAAACCAGCGCGAGCATGTGGATTTCAATGAAGATGCGACACGTTGCCAGCGCTAAGATCGTTCACCGAGTGTTTTCGCAATAAATTCGTTGCGTTCGTGGAGCGTAAGTCGCGAGCGACAGAACGTTGACGCTTCCTTCGTTTGATTGCACGTTGCTTCATTTTGCGTCGAGCTCGTGCTCAAGACCAAGAGGATGACGATCGAATTACGACGAATTGCGTCGAGTTACCGCCACGAGTTGCCGCAAGTCGAACACTACGATTAGTTGGTTTCGCAGGTTTCTCTAGCAGCGACCTATTTTCTTGTTAAAAATGAAAATGTTGAAATTTCACACCGTTGAATATTTAAAAGAACGTTGCAGCGAAAACTTGAGAATGCTTTGCAACTCAGCCGTGCGAGAGCCTCGAGCAAGCTGTCGATAGTCTACGATAATCTTAGAATGCTCTGAATATTTACGTCGTCGAGATCATTGATTTACGTACGTTTTAAACTCTTTTTATAACCTTCTTCGCGATTATAGGCAGAGAATATTTCTCTATGCGTTTTTTGACACTTTATGAGAAGTCTGAAACTGTTCGAAGACATATCAATTAGATGGAAAATAAATTAAAGTACGAAACCGTTCTATCTGATAGACAATCTTATAGCTTCCAACAGAATTTATCAGCAGAACAAGCAAATGCAGTATCGTGGACAAACGGCCTAAGAAGTATCGAGTGAATCGTGTGAAACAATGTTGCGAGAAAGCCTAATTGCCGACAGGCCTATCAATGTGTCGTCGGTCTTTCAGTCGAATAGTTAGGCGGAAAAAAGGCCTACGTTATCATCGCGGAACACGTACGTGGTGGAACTATGAGAAAAGACAAAGGGATGCTTGAGGGAGAAAGACGAATTAACGGTCAGTGTGAGTTGAGAAGTCGGAGTGTGTTGCCAGCGTTGTCGAGGAAGGTGGTCCGCGTGAAAGAGAGAAGAGTTGGGATCGTGATGACGATAGTTGTAAATTAACTATTTAGTTGTCTTAGTTGTAGCACATTACTGTATCTAGTTCACGTTAAATAACCATCGTTTCCTGTTTAATCCATTCTAAATAAATAAGAAAATCCTGCAATATAAATTAAAGTACGAAACCGTTCTACCTGATAGACAACCTGATATCTTGCAGGAAAATTTATCAGTGGAACAAGCAAATTTAGTTCTCCAAATAAAAGCAGCGCCATTGACAGGAATGTGTCGCTTCTTCGAAGTTTAGAAATTGGATCGCGATTCTACCTAAAGCAAATATTTTTCCTTGCATCTCGCGCGTGGGACAATTTCAGCGAATAAAATTTCACATAAAAGTAAATATTCCCGTATAACACGGAAGCGTCCTCTAAATTCTCGATGCAGGACCGGCTCGAATTGAAAGGCGTCCGCTTCCTAATGGTTCTCTGGGCGTCTTGTGGAAATATGCGAGTCTAATCCCCGCAGCGACCGTGGAAATCCGTTAAGCGGGATTCGCGAGCCTTCGTAGTCGGCGTTTCTGCTGTTCGACGATCTGGCGTTCGCAACGAGGACGCGTAGAAGAAGATGATGACACCACGGACTATCAGCGTCACGAGAGTACACTTTAAATTGTGAAATAGAGAACGAACCATACGGTTTAGGATTATTAAATATCAGAGAAACGCCGCTCAATAGGCGTAACGCGGTTTAAGAATGGATTTCGTTTGAAAAATTGTAATTATCAAGATAAGTTCGTAAATGGTGAAAAGAAAATTTGGCTCGTTCAGCGAATGATTTAATTTTGATTAAATACGAAGGAAGAGTTTGCGAACTGGGTGTCTGACCCCAAGTATCATAAACGAGCTAAGAAGAACATAGCCTGTTCCTGACACGATTTGCATGTATTAAATTCCAGTTTGTATATAAAACCGGGGAAGAAGGTGGTTGGTCGAATTTGTTCGATCTTCAAGCCGGACCAAGCTGCAAAGAAAGATCCTGTAACGCGAGATTGCCCCGTGGAGGGGGATAGGAAGTTCCTTTTCGATGATCACAGAGCCTCGTCTTCCGTGGCACCGCTTTGGAATACTAATATTAAACTTCGCCCGTTAGCGACGTCAAAGACTTTTTGCACAGAGCAAAGTCTGCACGTGAGAGAAATAAAAATGCAGATACCTGTATACACGGAAGGCGAGGGATACGTCGTCGACTACGTAATTGGGAACGATCCCTCGACATCGTCGGACAATTATACATCTTGTGGAGCGTAGATCACAGTTGAATTTCGTCGACTCTTCTAATCTCCACTCAAATATTTTTACGGTAAAAAGTAAAAATAATAAACGGAAAAGTCTACGCGAATAAAATTTGTTTAAATATACACACACGTATAGATGAAAGAAAAATCTGAAAGTTTCACGCGCGTGTTATACTGAATGAAATTCACTTTCCAGAGAAATCGATTTAACATTAAAATGTCGGCTTTTACCTCGTCAAGTATCACAGAACACGTTATTCTTCATGAATTAGCGTTAGAACGGAGAAATTCGATTAGCTGTCCAGTCGACCGCGTTTAATCGTGCGGTTACATGGTGTCTTTCTTCCGACTAACCCTCGGTCTGCCTTATCCACCGGTAAACTTTACCCCTCGGCACTACCCGTTCCCTCGTTTCCGTCGTGCACGAACGAAACGGGGTTAATTCGTCGGAAAACTCGATGAGCCGGCGATCTTAAATCTCGTATGCACCGGCCAGACGAGAGAAAACAATGGAGGATCAAATTTTATGGGGTCGTTCTGACTAAATTAACGCGTGCCACCGTGTCGAAATATTCCACAGGGATTACGTATTGACGAGATACACTCGTGTCCCCGTTTTTCCCCTCGTTCGGTTAACTGCATCGTACACCACCATTGAAACACCATTCCCCTTAATTTTCCTCTCTATTATCGACGAAAGAGTCGTGAAACGCTGTTTCCACCACTGGCACGGACGTAACAACGAAGCCAATTATTCGCTCGCAACGAATTCGACGAGACCAACTTATGACGAAAATTCTGTAGCGATGTCTTTGAACGGGGTTCGACTGAAATAATATTTCCGCTAAAATAAAATTCTCCTTTGAAAAAAGTTGCCGCTGCATCGATAAACCGTATTTCCCGTTAAACGAAGATTGTTTTTCAATCATCGTACCAGCGAGCTCGTCGAGAGCTTTAGACATTCTGGTTTACCTTACGCTCTCCGGTTGCTCTTTCTGATTGCACGAATGAAAAATACGAAGAGGCGAGCGCGAGCTCAGCTTATACGAAGGAGCTTACGGCTTAAGCATTCCGATTGGTGAGTGAGAAAACCGAAAAGAAAGAGTCCAAAAAAAAAAAAAAGAAAAGAAGAAGAAGAAGAGTACGTAACGGATGATGATAGAAGAAAGTACAAGAAAACGGAGCAGAAGCAGGATTCCGCCTATAACGAGCATCGCGTACGAGAACGCGAATGATTGTTAGAATACACTGCCCGAAGGGGTGCGTGTGTGTACCGATAGAACGCAACCGGAAATGTTTGGAATGTTTTACTCTGGAATGCGCCCTTTCTGTCGCTTATTTTTCCTCCCGAGCATCCATGCAACTGCTTCGTTAGAGAACCCTCTGTTTTTCTTCGTCCTCTTTTTCTCTTTCATTTCTTTCTTCTTCCTTTTTTCCTTGTTTTCTTTCTTTTTTGTTTTGTTTTTTTAATCATTACCCTGCGTCCTTGATGCGCGAGCACGGGAGAAAGATATTAGTTATCGAATTCCGATAATAACGCGTCAAAGATGACGAGTCTGGTGTAAATAAGCCAGGAAATTGTTATTCGCCGGGACTGAAATTGAAAGTTACGTGCGGCGGCAGACGCGAACGCACAGCCAGACGCCACGATAACAATGATTCTCATCGAACGTCTCGCCGTTCTCCGGCCTGACTTCTTACCCGTGCAATATCGTGGCAAGTTTTCTTGCCAGCCTGAAACCCGCTAACCCTTTCAGCGTACGAAGCAAGGGCGAGCACAACCTCCAAGAGGGAAGTTAGTTTACGGGGGAACTTGGGTATATATGGAGTGTCTTCGAGGGAAGCTGGTGTACGAGACGATGTATAGGGCGTTTCTATGGAAAAGGAAGGTTGCTTCGTATTTGCCCCTTGGCCCCCGGTTCATTATACCATAGAGCATTTGCATTTTAATTACGTAAAACACAGGTTGGAGAGAGATACTTTGTTTAGTGATTTATCGTTTATTTATTTGAAAATACTTCATTGTACGTAGGAGGTACGAGCTTTCGGGGAATACGGTAGTATCGCGGGGAAGAAGAACGAGCAATTAAGAAAATTTTGTTTCGTCATTCGATAAAACTCTACGTACATTTCGAAGAAAATTCGTCGTTGCTTAACGTTAGGAAATCATCTTGTCCGTCTTGAAATATTTATCACCTAATTCTACTCTGAGCGAGTTAACGGTTGAAACGGAAAACAACGAATCGAAGCTTCCATCGGCACGAACGAGCAAAATAGAAAATCAACCGTCCTCTTTCTCCTTTCCAATGAAACGAACCTTTTGATGGGAGAAAATAGGTGAAAAAGGTTGAACGTGGCTCAACGAGGAGAAGCCAGATCGAAAGGAAGCAGAACGTCGCGCAGACAGAAAAATATCGTTTTCTCAAGGTTGCGGAAAGGAAGAAAGTCGAAGACACTGGGTGAAAAAGCGAAATAAAGCGGCGAGATGCGCGGTACGAAGACGAAACTATGACTCGTGAGGCTCGGCAGAGGAAAGATGAATACAGCCACGAAGGAGATGTTTGTACAACCCAATTTTTCGCTCGATTGCCGTCCTCTACGCGATTTCCCATCTTTCTGCCCCTTGCCCTCCCTCAGCCTTCGGCATAATATTTCCCCTAGCTTGCCGCGTATCTGGTGGCGCGTTAGACTCTTAGAAGGAACGTTCTCGTATCTTCCTGCCTCGTTCCGTATTCCGTGTATATATCCGGCGCCTGGAATTTCATTTTGATTCAAAGTTGAAGACGCTTCGTTCGACCCGTATTTACCAGCGGTAAAGTTTCATCGAGGCATGTAAATAATGTGTCGGCCAGGGTTCGGGCCACCGGTGAATCGAAAAACGACCAGCAACGCGTTACCAGGGGTCACTGAAAGAGGGAACACGCCGTAGAAAATAGGGAAGAGGAGGGGTGAAAAATAGAGAAGGAAGAGAAAAAGAAAGGAAGCGAAAGGTGGAGGCGGATGGTGATGTCGGCGAAGGAAAAAAGAAAGCAGCCGGCGTGTGTGTAATTCCAGAGGAAAAGGTGCGCGAGAGAAAGGCTTGCGGCGTTGTTTGTTGCCTCATTGCCCGCGGTTAACTGCCAGCAACAAAAACGTTCTACCGTCGGCCAACGTTACGTCCTATTACCGAGCCTCGTGTCCCACGCTTCTCCGCGTCCCTTTCTTCTTCGTCGCGTTCCACCCTCTGCCCTTTCGCCTCGTCATCGTGACGAAACGCTCGTTTATAAAACTCCTACGAGAACATATTCCGCGCGAATTTGCATGGAAAGTATTTCGCCCGGTAATCGCGTTACATCGGCGCACACACGCATACACACACATACACACACACAACTCTCTCTCTCTCTCTCTCTCTCGCTCATACGTACATACGTAGGTGCATACGCGAGCAGGAAAATCCTCGCGATCGTCCGTCTTGAAAATATGTTGGAACGATGTTAAGATGGAGGTGAAATATGCTTTATAGGGAGGATTTTTCGGTCGATGGGGATATAAAGATGATATTCGAAGTTCTCCATACGTTTGCTAAGATAAATACGTTGCGTGGCCGTGCCGCTTAACAAGTTGGCTAAAATTATCGAATATCTGTCGGATAGTTGGTGGAAATCGGCCAAGTCGATTAAGGGCGTACAAGTTACGAAACTCACTTGTGCGATATTGTAACGTACTGTGCGGAGTATATCGCGGCTAATAAGTGATAAACCTTGTACTGGAACCTGACTGTCTGCAAAACGCAGCTCAACTACCACCTTCAGTAGCCTGTGTAATAAGCGTAAAACGTAGTTCGTTATTAATAGATCAACTTCCGTGTACCTGTACAATTAAAACTTTCCTCCACACGGAAAGTTACCCGTTTTTCTATCTCGTTTTCTAAACTCGACTTTCTTCCGTCGATCTACGTCTATAATCTATAATCTAGTCTATGTCTAGGGTGTATCTAAGGGAGCGTTCGTTTCAAGTTTCGAACGCCAGCGAACGCAGACCGCACAGATCTAAATTAATTCTGTTAATTTTATCGCGAAAGCCGGATCTTCTCGAAGGTGGAAAAAGGGAGGGAAGGAGTGGGAGGGGGGGGGGCGGGGAGAAAAAGTCTCGACGGGAACGGGATTACCTTAGCATACCTAACTCCACTTTCCTACTTTCGCCCCTTTCGACCGGCTCGTTCCGCTTCCGACTCTCTGTTTCTCATCCTTATTCTCGCTTAGGATCTTCGATCTCGGCCTCCATTGAAAATTCATTTCATCCGTCGGATCCCATGGCCAATCTTCCTTTCCATTTAATCCGAGATGCCGACTGAGATATCCTCTTTGCTGATAGTCAAAGTGAGGATCTCACGAAGACGTTCCAAGTCCGGAAGTTAACTTGTTCGGGAAAGGAGGAACCGAAGTGGCAGCTGACTGCATTAGCTTGGTTAAGTGGCGGCGGTATTCATCTCAGGAAACGTTTACGATTCTATGAAATAGATCTCGTAGTCGATGGAACTCGATCGGACATTTTTTTCATTCCCAGCACCCGATCCTGTACATTACGAGGGTTTCCCGTGATTTTTACGAGACGACGAGTCGACCGCGAACCGCTGCCAAGCTGGGAAACGTGCGAAACCGCGGACAGATTTGCGAAGAAAGGACGTGCAAATTCGACCCGCCAAGTTACAGATTTTTTGCCTGATTTGGATGAAATTCAAAACTGTCCTTACCTCTGTGTCAAAAATGTTGGGCGCTTGAACGTAATACGTACGAGGCCAAGTTCTTCGTTCCGTAAGAAACGTTTAAAAACTAGTTTCCGGCGGGAAAGTTGCCCGCGATATTTCAAAACTTTCGGATGTCCTAAAATTCTGAGATTCTGGAATCGAAAACCGCGATTTCTCGGCGTAATAAAATCGACAAACATTTTTCCATCGATCGAATCTCTATCACGTTGCTCCGTCCGACGACAGCTCTCCATCCACCTTGCCGTTATTACTTGCACTTTCCTATCGAGCAAACAGCCAGGGTTCGCGTCGACAATCGGCCGCTAGCAACGACGACGACCGAGACAAAAGCGTCCGATGGAGATAAAAGCTGTGCGTCGACGGGGTTAAACGAAAGCAAAAGAGGGAATAAAAGGCGGAGAGAGCTGGGAAAGAGTAAATAAAAGGCGACGAAGGATCGGACGATCCATGGACGTAACGGGTATTGGCCTCTTTTGGCGCGCAGACAACTCTCGCTAATCCCCCTTTATCCAAGGCTAACGTAACTTCGCGTTCCATTCGGCGAATATCTTACGAGCACCGGCAACCATCCAAGCCGTCTGCTTTTTCCACCCTGCGGCTCTCGCCGACCCTCCTACGAACAGTGGTGCGCGACTTTCCAGCGAGGAGGAAATCTTGGCCAAGTTGAAAATCGAGTCGTGATTCGTCGATGCGGAGGGTAACTGAGAAAGAAGGTGGACGATCTCCAAATAGGTCGGCAAACGAGTCGACTTCGTTTCCGATTTAAGGATTGATGAGGTGCGGAGCTCGCTTTTGAGTCGCGTAACTTTCTGCTCCTCTTTCGTCCCTCTCCACAAGGTACGTAAGAGGGCTGAAGGAATTGGTGGACGAAGAAGCGAAAGAGAAAAAGAACGACAGCGAGGGAAATTCCTGTGCAACGCCTTGTCGAACCGTAAAATCGTTCGATATCGCGACGGCGGTGGTGAAATTTTTGTCGTGCCGCAGCGTATCGAGCGACGCGGGTACTGGAGTGTTCGCGAGCATTGGGACGCCTTGGAATATAGGTCGTATCGAGAATCTCTCGTCGACTTCGTAACGAGAGTAACGAAGGGCAGCGGAAAATGGGCCATGCATACCGCGGTTCCTTTCCAATTTTACGAGACGGCCAGCACGCGGAATTCTATTATTCCCGTGAACCTTGAGAACGGACCGCCTACAAACGCCTCCATTCTTCCACGATGAAATCCCATGAAATCACGATGAATTTTTTGGAATCGAGCTTCTATGTTTAGCGAGCTTCCTCTCTGGGCAAAACGAGCGGTAATTTGTAATAATCGAAGATTCCTTTGTATGGAACGATCGCATCGATCGGGAATCGAGCGAAAGTCGGGCTTTGTGATAAATTATTGAAACGTTCGATGGAGTTTCTTATTAAAAGTGGGTTTTGTCGGAGAACACGCTGTCAATTATGAATAGGGAATGGACTTGTTCAACTAACCGAAGTTTCTTCCGAAATATAATATCTTCAATTATGTAAGAGGCTAATTCCAAAGTCGGATTATCTGAAATTTCTTGTTAAACACCACGGTGTAATCAGCTCGCGTGTAAAAGATTCCCAAGTTTTGCGAGATCAG
The DNA here is from genome assembly GCF_014825855.1 of Bombus pyrosoma. Taxonomy (NCBI): domain Eukaryota; kingdom Metazoa; phylum Arthropoda; class Insecta; order Hymenoptera; family Apidae; genus Bombus; species Bombus pyrosoma. Next base: position 3,678,589 of record NC_057770.1, on the reverse strand, counting down.
TCACCGCGATGCAAACAATTCAAGCATGAAAATTCGGGCAATCTTCCCTCCCAGTCTCAGCATTCTCTTAGAGAATCGTATCCAGATCTATCTACCTGAATCTTGGATCGATGAGAAAAATTTGCAACAAGGCAACGAGGTTCTCTCCGCAGGATTACGTTTATAGTGGAATTCATTTGCGTGACGCTGTTCGATTGAAATTCGATATTGAATAATCAACATTTCCGTCGCTCGTCATTACCATAGTTTATTTAATGGCAGTAAAACAAGTCTGCATTACCAATGTTAAATTTGCCAGCTGTATGTACCTTTCCCTCGGTTACTCTTATACATACATACTTCATACAAATTTATTCTACGTTTTATAGCCTACCTTATGCATATTTATAGGTCAAAACTTAAACACGCTGCTCAAGTTCAACGATGTAATTCTTCGACAAATGGATAGCCGACCTTCCTTTTTATCTCCCGAATAGAAGGTATTATCGGTAATTTTGATAAAGCAAGACGCGGCAAACTTAACGTATCAATCTCTCTGTGAATTCGCGAAAAACGAGCGATTAAAATTTTGTATACATTCGTCAGGTTTTATTAAAAAGAGGAACGCAACGATGAACAAACTTGACAATCTGTGACAGTCTTAATATAGTCCACAACATCTTTGAAGTACCACGATCTCGTTATTTATTTTGCGATCTCGCATTTTGCCGAATTCGTGTCGCGACTCCTGTTAGCACCAAACGCCAATATATCCAATCACTCGCAACCGACATATCAAGCGAACCTAACCTAAACCTCAAACTGCTTGCAAAGACTCCCCCAATCTCGATTCGCAAACTGTTCGTCGTCAATCGCGCAAACGAAGGGTGCCGTGGTCGATGGAGCGTCGAGGAGGGCCGTGCGTTTCCCTAAATGGAGCGATGGAAGACGCCTCCGCAGTTTAGTTGGATCGTTCGTCGCATGGAAACTCGCGGGGTTTCTCGACCGATCGCGTACGCTGTAAATCAATTACAAGTAGCTCCGCTTGGCCTGTACCCAGTGAAATGGCACGTAGTAGTCCCAGCGAAGCTAGTCGAGTTTCGAGAACGTTGACGTGATCGGCAAACTCATGCACGCGCGTTCCACGGTCTTAGTTCGCGATTGCGAAGCGACGAGGACGATGGAAAGTAGAGGATGAAAAGGGGATGGCGAGGGGAGAAATGGCGAGATGGAAAGGCAGAAGGAGACGCGAGGATGGCAGCGAAGGACCGGTTCGTGGATGCATCGTCGATAATAGAAAGCGCACCGCAGCCGAGCTTCCGCTGTTCCTGATCGATGCCGCATGCCTTCGCCAGCGGCTCAGTTCCTTCCGATGGGTCACGTTTATAGGAACTCGTCACGCGGACGGATGAAAGCAGATCGTTAACGACAGTAACGAGGCTCGTTTCGTAATCCGACGAGGAGCGTCTGTGGCTTCGCCAGTTCGTAACCGACATCCGTTCGCCCCCAACGACAATTAGTTAAATTACTGCCTAGTGAAAATCATTGACGTCCTTGCGGCCGATTAGCCTCGTTAGATCCTTTCCCTTCTCCCGTTAGCCAACGTAGAAATTCCACGTGGCACGTGGGTGTGTTAGGTTCAATTCGATTTCACAGCGGATAGGAGGGTGGAAAGGCGGGAATGAAGGTGGTATGATAGGTTTGTCTGTCGTTCGAACCGAACGTGTCACGGAAGGGAGAATCGTTTGTAACGCGTTCCGACGAAGAATTACGTCGGGCGGAGGAGGCAGAGCGGTTTAAACGGCAGGATTGTTCGAATATCCTTTCTTCGGGACTGGTGGTTTTCGCCTAACCTTCTCGTTATCGGTTCTTTGACTACGTCGATTCGGGTCTTGTCAAGGTTGTAACGCGTTCTTACAATGGTTCGTTATTGCGACTGTGGAACGGTTCAGGAGGGAAGAACCGGAGAACGAAACGAGGATTGGTGGTTCAGTTTTTACTTAAGGGGTTCGAAACGAAGCGTTACGAGAAAGATTCGTACAACAATCTGGGAAATTCGATCGGACGGGAATCGAATTTCTTCCAGCTGCTTTTTTATCAAAAATCCTTGTTAAGAATCTTCGAGAATCGTTCGTCGGTCAAATATTTAATCCTTTAAACGACAATTGAACGACGGACTGAAATAAATCTTCTAGAATCTCTGGTAATCAAACATTCCGTGTTCTTCTCAGATTCATTAAAATTTTAATCTTTATTTTCATCCTATTGGATAATTGTTGGTTGATTCTTTTCGTCGAACGATGTTAAATCGATAATCTGCGAACGAGGAAAGAATGGTGTCACGAGATCGACCGTGCTAATACGTATAATATACTCGATATAAACGAGAGCGTATACGGGCCGCGCAACCATCTCGAGATGGTCGAGCGTGGAATGCCAATATGGGGGTGTGGCAAAGCACCTGTTATTTTCGCCCCATTATTCCCCGACCTATTGTTAAGCGGTGGTGGTTTGATCTCGGAGGAAAATAGCCTTTAACGTTCCGAGTTATAATCTGAATTCCGTATCTCGTTCAATCGCTTCATCTACTCTCGACCGTCCACCGGGCGCGTCCTACATTCCATCGGAGAAGCAAACCACCGATTACAAAGAGTATTGTCAACGAACTTCCGGTCATAAGACGTTCTCTCTATGCATAGAAAACAATCGCCACTGTTTCGCTAATATTCCCCGTTGTATCGTTAGCTTCTGTAGCGATTAGGTTAATTGCGATTCTCGCGAAAGATTCGAGACGCGTGTTTCGTTTCGTTTTCAACGAGAGTCGCGTTACGGACGCGCCAAATATTAATTAGCGAACTTAACAAATCGGTCGACAGTTTCGAAAAATTGAAACCGCATCGAGATCAACGAAATAATCATTCCGCGTTCTTTGTTCCTTCCCGAGATCCTATTGTCGCAGCGCTGAGAATCCAAGTTCGCGCGCTGCATCACCCAAGGGCCTGTCACTCCTGATGCGAACCAGTTACTTATTCTCTTTATCTCCTCCGTCTCGAGAAACTATCCAGTCAGGAACTTTGACTGTCCACTGCCAGCGCTCGCCTAACTTCGATCATTTTTCCAGTAACCAAGTCTGTAATAGAATTTCACCGAGCAAATTCTCCAAAATTCTCCAATAGTACGCGTCTATCCTGGCTTTTTCCGAACCTGATTTTTTTTCAAAGACACTTGACCGCGTTAAGATAAAAGTGGAGCTGGCCGAGCGATAGATCCGCCGTACTGCCTATAGCAGAGATATATTAAATTTATAAACGTCGAATTAATAGAGAAAGGTTGCAGACGTTCGTTAGAAACGAACCTAATATCACCAGCAAAGGGAATTTAATTACCGAAGCTGGAAATTAAGCTGTCTCGTTATTCGTATTTCCAGTGCTGCACTTTTCAGCACGGTTATTAAACCGGAACGAATACATATGCGTCTCGTAATTCATTTCGTGCTTTCTGTCGCTTCTCTTGCCAAATCCGATCCGAAATTCCTTATCAGAAGAGACGAGAACCGACAATAAATACTGCACGCTCTACCTGATCCTGCTAATTTGCTAACGTGCGTTCGCTAGAATCAATGTTCGTCGGAAGCTGAAATCATCCGACTCGGTGAAATAATTCGGCAACGATTCGTGCGTCTTGCATTTCGCTGGAGCGAACTACCACGGAACGGAATTCGCAGGAACTCGCGTCATCGTTGCGGATCCTCGTGAACTACGCGCTCAATTTGAATATGATTGATCGAGAGTACTCCTAAGTAGGACGTGAATGGGTCTACTCGTACGAGAGGGAAGCAAGGAACTAGCGATAAGGTGAGGAGGGTAGCCGTGCCTGCGTTGGTGCACGAAGGGGGAAACGAAGCTTAAGGAGACGAAGCGTGACAGTGACGCGTCCCACGGCGCTATCGGTGATACCGGAGACTCTCACTTAAACCCGATGATAACGTCGTTATGTCGGCTAGGGAGTCTCAAGTCGTACGACGACAAATCGAGGGAAAGTGATGATGATAAATGTTGAGGATCATGCGTGAACTTGAACGAACGAATACGAACGAGCGCTAAAGTCGTGGACGAGATTCTTCGAGGATCTCGCGAGTATCGGATGAAAAACTACTTGAAAATGCACCGTGAAAGTGAGTCTCGGGAATCGAACGGTACGTTGAAGTTATTTAACTCTTCGCTAATGGAATTCTATTTGCTCGTGAAAGAAGGAAGTCTGTTTACAACGATATAAAAGTTAGCGACTAATTAATGCAGACAGTAACTTTGTTAATATCAGCGCGATAGCGTAGTAAACAGACAAGTACAATTTCCCAATGTTTCAGGAAACGGTTTAGAAGAGTTATTTTAGAGTTAAATTTGGATTTCTGTTAGATGATCTCCTCTTGGTTTATTTCGATACGAAAGAAAGAATTTCGACGTTACGAAGACAAAAGACGAATCTTTCGCGATGATTTTCCATTATTCGGAAATCTAGGCGTGCTAAAGTAAAGGATCAATGTCTTCGGGTAGTGTAATTGCAAGCAGAACGACTAAATGAAACGCGGCCACTTTTAATTAAGCCTTAGCTTTATTCCTCGAAACGTTGCTTCATTCCTACTGGATACAACACCGCGTCTTTATTTCTTACTTAACTCCGTACTTTCCGCCGGTCTTCGCAACGAAGGCTTAGAAATGCGGAGGCAAAACTTTCCGGGTAAGTTCGAAACTCCCCAAAATTGCTAAACTGTGTTGAAAATGTATGTAATCAAACGCTACATTGTGCGTTATTTCCTGAACGAAAGAATCTTCTCTTTCCATTCTGATTCGTCTTTCCTCTATTCTTTACTTTCTGACTTACGCTCTGTTCAAAATTTCCATTTCTTCCATCTATACAGCATCTCGAGTTACTTTTCAAATCTACTTTTCGGCTTCCCCAACGGTATTATCTCCCATTTCTATCGTCACCTAATATTTACAATTATCGCCATTACTGTACCATTATTGTACCATTGTCCGGGCTTTTAATTTTATCGTTCATCTACGTAATTTTCTCAATGATAATTCTAACAATAAGAAAGAAGAAAAAAGGAACACCGACGAAATAAACAAACTAAGAAGGGGGACAGTGGGTTCTTCTACAAAAAGCGATGTCAAATTTGCAAGCAAGTAATCACCGACGAGTCGTACTTTGGCTCGCGAAGAAAGCGAACTTACGCGCCAGAGGAAGAGGAAAAAAGGCCTCCCTAAAGTTTCCTATTGCTCGTGAAGCTAAATTGTTATAGTCGAAGGAAATCTCTGTATCTAAGCGGAAGAAACCTATCTTGGATTTACGGCCTCTCAAACGACGAAACGCGCGAGAAGGAAAGGAATGAAACCTAGCGAACTCTAATTCACCCTACCCTGTTCGCTATAATTTCGTCCAATTGAGATATATGCAGAACGACTGGTATTTTTATCTCTCTTTTTCGTGGATCCCGTCGATGGCTAAGGGTGCTGTTTCCAGAGGAAACATTTGATATACAGGGTGGGTCTCGTATGATGTACCTCTTGAATTTTCTTACGATTTATTGGCTTCCATGAAGTCGTTTTACTTTTCCTTCCTTACAGAAACATACGACGAAGAGGAAACTTTTTGAAAAGTAAATTACGGTAGATTTTTCGAGGGTGCGCAACTTGTAGAACAAGTTTCCTCGATACTTAGGATACAGGTCGTGAATTATAGTTCTTTCGTAACGCCATATCGTTAGATTTAGTTCTTTGATCGATGAAACAGCTGCGTTCAAATTCTTTGATATCCTTTGTTATAATCTGCACCAGTCAAAGGAAAGACGAAAATAAGTAACAGAGAACGAAGGAAAGCGAAAATAGTTTCTAAACCTCGGTGAAACGAAATGCCCAAGTAACGGACACTCGTTTCCACGAGTATCTCGTTCTTCGTTGTCTCCCTTATTTATGAAAGGGCCTGTAGCACGCAGACTCGCGTGCGCGTGGCGTTGAAAGCTGCTGAAAAGCCGTTTCGAAAAGGAGCGAGAGGGAGTAGAAAGGATGGGCTGTGGCGTGGCGTGGTATGAGAAAAAGCGTGTGCAGCGGGTTCAATTTCGTCCCTTTGCAAGAAGAGATATCGACGTCATTCATAGCGAGGCTTTTCGCGCCCTCTCACCGTAAGGGGAACGTAATTATAGGTATCCCTTTCATCCGACTACGGAATAGATAGATCCAGCCGGCCAACTAATCCAGCTAATCCCTCTTCTAGGCTTTCAACGGGCCCTTCGCGCGGCTTCGATCCCATCAGACGATGCTTATCATTTCGTAGCTGGTTTTATTAAATGCACGCCCGTCACACCCCCGGTGGACTGTTCTCTGTCAACGTCTAATCTGCTCGAATTATGTCATCGCGATTTTACCAACGAAATTCAACGGTAGAACACGTAGATCGTGTATGCAACGCGTACCTTTGATATTCCTAGTGGACGAAGCGAATTTGGAAAGCCTCGGTGGTAAAGCGAAATTGGTAGAAGTTAAGGTAGGTTCTGTTTGAGTTACTTTGTATACTTTAGATTTATTCGATAGATTTTCCACCAGTGAATATTTCATCTTGCTCGCAGTGGTTGCGGGAAAATTATTCCGCCCGAGACTGCTACTACGATTATTTCATGAGGAGTAGACATAACGATCGCAGAGCTGTCAGGTATAATTGTTTTTGCTTCGAGATTATCATTTGTCGTTTCGTTGGTAGTATCTGGTAGTAGACGTCGGTGTAGGGTAGATTTTAATTGAGTTTGAATTTAAATTCGAATTAAAGTTTCAAGTTTCAGATTCAAACTCTTCATTGAAATTTCAACTTTAAATGATCGAAAATTGTAAGTTGGTAGGAGAGTAAATGACGAGAATTCGGACGATAGTATTCGGTATATAAATAAGGGCGAGAGTATTTTCCGGTTCGACGACAACCAGCATCCCTAATTATCAAACGGGAACCGCAGCGTTGTATTCGGAAACAATACCGCGAGCAATGCGCGATGCACCTGTAGGCACGTACACACGCGTACTCTTACCTGACCGAATCTGAACTAAATAACCACGAAATACGGTCAGCAAAATCAACAACCTGTTGATATTCGGCGTATTTAAGAAACAGCTTGCACGCCCCCGATGGATCGTGTTGCCTTTTATCGTCGAATTATCGCGACAAAAATAAGTCGAATATATTTCCAGTATCGAAACGAACTCTCTGTCGAATCTGATACTACCGAAACCTTAGATGTCACTACCTGAAATATCCTACGCTTAAATAAACAAATAGCAACAAGTTTATCCAAGCAAGGAGAAACTGCAAATTCTCCGATTTTTAATTAAAAATTTCCATGAAAATCGGAATACGAAAACAAAGGTAAAAATGGCATATGCTTCTCGTACGAAGAAAGCCGTTGAAATTCGTCCGGGACAGTTGTTTTGTTAAAACGTATCAGGCGGGAGAATGAAATCAGCGTCCTTGAGAAAATCGCGACGAGAAGAAAAAGAACACACAACGTATTTAATTATACGAATAACATCAGCACGCTGTAGAAAAAGAGGGATTCCTTGAATTGCTACGTGTTTTGTGCTCCGGACTAGAGTTCCTTTATCTTGGCGAATCGAAATATTGTAATGCACGTTTCAAAATAACGAGAAAGAGAGGGAGAGAAAATGGAGAAAACGCAGAGAAAGTAATTACTTCTCCGTGAAAATGCGAGTGCTAATTTTATGGCGGAGGAAAAAAGGACAGCGCGAGAGAAACAGAGATAGATAGCACGAGATGGATGGAAGTTGAGGGATCTTTTAGCAGGAATTAAACGCGTGCACGTGTTTGAAACGGGCCTGAGTGCTCTCGTACACGATGAAGATATCTCTGTTTTGATGAGAAAGTCATTCTGCGCGCATTCGCGTTTCATATAACCGGAAATCATGACGAGGCTCTCTGTATCGCAATTTGCGTTCCGCATTACGTGCCGCAGAGTGCTCTATGAGACTTTACCGCCCTATCCAACGGATCCTATCAATGCGAAATTCCGTAATAATATTGCGAAACTTCACCCCTGAAGTTCATGCGAATACCAGCTGTTTACATCCTTCGAAATGTTTATCCCTCCACCTCTGGAAAAAGATAGTTTCCGACGTGCAAACACGACACCTTGGCGAATTCCTGAAATTTATTTCCCGCGAATGATACAAGTGGGAAACTCGTACCTGCGTACGACGTCTACTTTTCTCAATAAATTCCATGAATTAAAATGGAGGACGCAGGTTTGAGACTTACAGGAAGAATTTACTAGATCTTCCGTTATTAGTCCAAGTTACTTTCGAGTAGTATAACGGAGAATAGTTTTCGTTGCGAACGTAACTTTTTTCCTTTCCTTTTGAGTATCAGCTTACGTTTCAGCAGGATTTTCTTCTATTTGAAGTGTAACGCACCATATCGCAAGTACGATAGCACCTACTTCGAACACATATTTTCCTTCGTCCTTTTTTCTCTTTTCCTCTCTCTAAAAAAAAGCAAATATTTTAAAAAATCTACTTTCGGAGACTCGACGCAACATCGATAGCTAATTAAACGAAAGGAAGTATGAAACCGCGGATGTAAAAAGAATTGAAAGTCCTCGAATTAAGCAAACCACCCTGCGTGAATCTCGAGACGTCGCTTCTCGAGCGAAGAAGGAAACTCGAAGAGAAACAGTTGATTTCTTCGCCCCCAACGATATCGATCCCTTTTTCATTCCTTTAATAAACGTTTAATACAGACAAGCCATGGAATTTATTTGAAAAGGGATTTATCCCGCGTATTTCGTTGCGGTAACGTACAAAGGAACACCACAAGTGGCAATTAGTATGCCGACATTTCGAGCGGCATAGATAACTAAGAATGTTATTATCTGCTACCAAAAGGAATATCTCGATACCAATTTACACAAAGCCAGTCGATGGGTGGCGGGATCGTGAAGCACAATACTTCCATTCATCCCTTTGAGGAATCGCTGCTAAACGAGCGACCAGACAAAAGGGGAACAATAAAACCGGCAACTTTTTTTTCTCTCTATCCTTCTTTGCACCTGTCCCTTTGTTACCAGTCGGACTCGTTTCGCTTGACACGAAATTTCACTTAGGCACGATCTTCCCTCGGTAAACAGTTTTTACTTCCATTCGATCCTAATGACTTCTTTTAATTCCATCAGCAAGAGAAACAGCGCGAGATTCGCTTTTCAGCGGAACATGAAAGGGTTCGGTCGCTTTTGAAACAAATGATAGCTGTCAGTGTAGAGCTGCGAGATATTACCGATTCGCGAGATGTTGGTTTTTAATACGAACCTTTCATTATCTGTTTCATGGTTCGTTGAACTTGTGCTATTTTCAAACAGACAAATACTGCGTCATAAAATCTTCCTCCGGGGTTTCATATCCAAGATTTCAGAAATTGTGCAATTCCCATTAACTCGCATATTCGACGATTCGAATTGTCCTTTCCCATAGGAATTATTTTACAAATAATATTCGTCGTCGACGTTTCGGTACGCAACATTTGTCCCTTCGAAATATACTTCTTCCACGCGTTTTCTTCAGGTTCCCTTCAAATAATTCATTTCGCGTAAACGTCGAGAGAGAAACGAACTACGATTCGCAGATAATTGTATGGACCATTATAATGTAATCATCTTAACGTAAATCACTCAAACAGAGTCAACGAAACTGACGAGCTAAAATTCCACAAACGTCTAATTAATCGCTGACATCGTCCAACGAGTATCGTGTGACAAGCGAAAGACGAGATCGGTCGGTGCAAGAGTGAGAATATGAGCAGTGAACGAGGCAAGGTGTTTACGAGAGCGTGTGGCATGTAAATACATGCACAATGGGCAAAGTGGGTCACGTTACGTGTTTCAAGGTGCGTCGTAAAGGCATCGAATGTCTTCTAAAACGTCTTCGACGTCCGTTCTGTTGGAAAATTCGCCCGGTCGGATATCGACGAGAATTGCAACGGCATTTCCGTTGCCCCCTCTAATCTCCTCTTCCTCTTCTTGCCTACATCTCCTATAGCGACATCCGGAAACGCAGCTACCATGCGAATATAAATTCGCGGAAAAACGCGGAGAAAAGGACAGGTCCACCCGTAGGAACGGTGCTTTGCTATCGGAAGAAATCGCTCGAGAAACACCCGCATCTCCTTCCGGAATCTCGAAGGTGTGCACAGAGCTGTTCGCCTAGAAAATATGCATCTTCACGGCGCTTCGGCTTCGCTGCACGCGCCCGCATCATCTTTGACGCTGCAAGCGTTTCCTCTAGCTCGGAAAATATCTACTGCCGTGCTCCCGAATTTTTTCCGCTCCCAATTGCCCGGAAACAATTCGCCCCGGTAAAACATACAACGCGACCGTATGTGTCACACTCGAGGAAACGAAACTTATCTGAGAATCGTCGTTTCTTATTTTCTCCTCTTGTTTTTCTTTTGTATTTGGATTACGAGTGATTTTATGGGGCGTTGAATATTGAAATGTTGAGTCGCGCAACGTATCGTATCGAGGGAAATAAAGGAAGATCGATTCGTTGTATTTGAAACAGCGTGAAATATAGGGTAGCGTGGTAATAAAACAGTGTGGAATGTTTGGAAACGACATAAGGAAAGAAATAAGTTGTAGAGAAATTCTTCAACGAATAATCTCTCTTTCATTCTCTCTTCCTTTTCGCTATTTTCTCGTTTACTAGCACGCTATTCTATCGTTACCAAATCGTTACAACTATTTCAGATTGCATTCTTTTGATTTTTGATACGATAGAAGAATTTAGAAAGCATCCTCTTTTATTAGACGAGTCTTGTACAATAGAAGAGGATAATTCGATACTCCTGCCATGATATTCCCTGATCGATTCTGTTCAATTTGACAAGGGTTGCGCTGTATTTCGCCATCTTCCTTGATGGATATTATTATGTTTGACGAGGGCTGCGTTGTACTTCACGATCATTTTCAAGAGTAGCCTTCGCTGAGAAGGTGAAGTAGCTTAATGGTGGTGAATTCCCCGTATTTCGCCTAGGTAAATGACGTAGACCTGCGCTGAACAATCTCCATTAGGGAAAATGTAATTTACTAACCCATCGACTTTCTGCGAATTCCTTAAATCTCGATTAAGCTTCAAACTATCTCGGATCGTACACCTATCGTTCATTTCGGTATCTTCTAGGTTTACCCACCTAGTATTCCGCATTTCTTTATTATGTAATATAAATATTTAACAAGCCGTTGTTTCTATTCCAGCGAAGAACTCTGACATAGTGGCAGATCTTTGAAAAAGTTCGCCAACGATATTTGGATGAAATATTGGTTCGTTTTTAGTGCAGGAAACGAGGAACCGAACACGCGTTTATTTCACGTTGAAGATGAACCGCCGAGAAGTTTCCTGTAGTCCTTATTTTCCGTATTTAGAAACTTCTCCAGTGTTTTTCAAAGAGCGTCGAACTGCAAGAACAGACTGATTGAAGTTCCTCGAACAATTCTTCGGTGGATACCGGAGGATTCTGCTCGAATGTCGTTCGTAACGGATCCTCGCGAAACTTTCCGTCTTGCTGGCCGTAATTCTCAAATCGAAACTTTTAGAGTCATCCAACATCAGACTGATAATTGTTTTCTTTCTGTACAGTCGGTGTGTGTCTTTCCTCGAGCTCGTACGAACTTTACGACGATCGAATTCGACCGAGTAAACGTCGGAACGGTACGTCTTGTAACGGTACGTCCTCGTCCAAGAAACGATATTTTTCTTCGAATATTATAGTTTGCGAGAATATCGACCTATTATGGAAATTACTTTGATATCTTTAGACGTTTCGAAAAAGATATAAATTTAAGAAGGAATAGAGGAACTGGAACGAGACCGCCGTTCCTCGTGGCCGATTTCGATATTAACGATCCCTTTTTCTGTTCCCATATTTTTTTCCTTTCTGGTCCCGTGAAGAATCGAACGACCACGGTCGAGTTTCCGTTTCACGAACTCGTAACTGACCACCGGTTTCCTTCCCACCCACTGGAGAACAAGCGCGGAAGAATTAAGGGGACGAAGTGACGTCGAGACACAATGGGTTCTCGTTGCGGCCAGAGGATTCCGAGAAAAAGGAAACTTCACGGGAACCAGAAATGACGGAATAGTTCGCGGTAAGCGTATAATTTGCGGGAGAAAATCGTGCCACGATTAATGGAGCAGAAAGAAAACGGCTGGAAAAATGTAGAAAAATTGATACTACTTGGTAATAACTCCACCGTAGATTAAACGATAACGAGTACACGATGAAAATATAAATTAATCGCATTGAACACAAGATCCAGCACGGACTTTTCATCTTATGGGTTATTTCGTGTTCTGTGTTCTCAAGTAATTACGTTTTATTACGATCTTTATGATTTAGAATAATAAATTTGGGAATTATATTTTAATTCATCTTTGAAAGTGGTAAAGTAAATGTATTTCTACGGATATAAAACGATTTTCTTTCAGTTGCGTCGTTATATAAAGATTTACGTATATCTAATATAGAAACGCAGGAATAATAAAGGAATATAAACGTTTATAAAGTATAACTAAAATTCCAAACAAAGATATAATTTTATTTCAAATATAATTTAACCAAACAATGTCTTATTGTTTTTTCTACACACTAAATGGTGTATCATTTGTTCAAATTAAGTCGATATACGCAAATTTTCCAGCCACAGCATTGTGCATACTTGGTTAAAAATCATGCTATGAAAAATGTTCATTGTTAGAATATTTGCTGAAAGTTGAATTTTCCAGGAAACCGTTTGTTTGTGTATGTATATACGCCTTTCATCGAGCAAAAGGCGAAATCTGTAAAAATTTCTAAAGAATAATACAGTCCAAGAGTCTCATAATTCATTGAAAGAGAACATTTCTACGGCGCACTATGTTTCAATTTCGCGCGCTGCTGTGATTGGAAGAATAATCGTAGCTCGTTAAACGGCGCCAGCCAATTAGAAATCGAGTAGGTTAGACTGCGATTTCAATCGCCATTTCCCGGTCGAAAATCGTAGCGTTAAGACGTGTCAACAAAGTTTCGTCTGCGTTACACGGCGTCACTCGACTGCGTACATATTTCTTGCTGATTATACATCGCTATTAGGTTTGTTTCATTGATATACATTTATAGAATAATCTATTTTACGTTATATAACAGAATCAAGTAGTTTTAATTCTTTCCTGTTCTTCCCCGTCGTTCGTCAACGCTACTTTTATTTACGTCGTTTACTCACGATGTTACGAGATTCTAACAGACACAATTTGAGTTACGTTATTGCTGTATTTTGATGTAAGTGCTATCACTTTATACGTTTACTTTACATTTATTTGAAATCTTTCGTTTTCTTTTGTACAGATCGTTGCTAGAGCACAGAAATGATTTCGAAAGAGTAAGACGTCACGGTGATTAATGATCCATTCGATGAGAATTGAATGCAGATAACCTGATTGGCAGATTTGATTTGCTGTAACAGAGGCTGATGTATGTACTGTACTTCTTTTATTGAACTATAAACTACGCATTTAACACGTTAATACAGAATTAACACGTGATGCAACTATGTTATAAATAATCCTATGGTTTATTGACAATGTTAAAATGGACGTAGTAACATTTAAACATTTGTAACATTTAAACAAGGAATTGAAGTAGCTTTTATATTCTACTGTACTTCGATCGCGATCTCTCTAGTAATAGCTCTCTAGTAAAGCTTATCATCGAATTTGTATTTTCCTGATGAAATACGTTTCGATTGTAGGTTAGCCTCAGGTAGACTATTTACGTATCATTATCAGTTCCTTTAGGGATGTTTACATGAGAAATTGTAATCTGTTGCAAGCTGTAAACATTCTCGAGTATATACATATCTAGTAAACAAGACAAATTATTATTACAAATACATTATTGAAACCTGATAGCGAGCATTTATAACATAGCTACATAATATTACAAATAGGTTACATTGCATTCAGAATATTCCAATATTCACTGATGAGAGATGAATATTAGCTAATTGATAATTTAATAAATAAAATAGCAGTATTGTTTTAAACCAACGTTCATTAGGAAACAAGGGGAAAACAAAATATTTTTCTTTTTTGCTACTCTCTCTACTAACGCACTTGGTTCTTTTTTCTTTCAGAGAACTTTTGTGACCGCGTGCAATGCGGTCGATAAAATCAGTGTTTGCTGCGTAGGATGTAGGATCTTGAATATTTTTCAAGGCACAGTAGCTCTAATTAAATCTAATTACAATTGTCATACGCGAAATTAGAGTCAGTGTTATTTCGTCGATTATTTTCTTTTCTTTTTCTTCTTTTTTTTTTTATTTGAATTTATTTTCCTTCCTTTACGTACACATTTCTCTTTTTCAATATTCATCTCGGTATTAGAGTCAGTGTTCGTCTCAAGAGGATCCAACCTCACCGAAGCACCAACGATGCAAGTGTTACTTTTATTTTCTTTCTTACATTTTGAATGAAATTATTATCCATTAAAAAATAAAATTCTTTTAATGTTATGTTTTTAATATTATATTTCAGAGAGCTAGAGATTTTAAAATGTTATATTGCAGAATTGCAATTTTTATTATTATCAAACTTTAATCTTCGGCATTATGTATTATGTATTCAAACTGTACATTTAATACAATATAACAAACAGTACTATAACGGTAACAATAACAAATTCATGAAATTCTATACTTCTTAAATAATTAGCATTGTCTTTAAAAATAAATTACAATATCGCACATTTTTTAAAGATTTCCGAGGCCTCCACCGATGACGACTTTCACGATACATCGTTCTTCTGGGATATTATAGCATCGATGACAACGTTTCCTACATCTAACGGTGAGTTTCATGCATTCTTGTTGCTCTGATCACTCGATCATATCATAGGATGAAAAGTTAAAATCGGCACGGGTGACTGGTTGTATTAGATGGAACTTTTAACGAGCATAATAACCGCGAGTGTTTACTATACCCGTGAATAATAATATTTCCTTTTACTATGTTTTATATCATATTAATTCAGGGGAAACCTTGCATATGGCGTTCTTGATGCTAACAATATGACGTTGATGATAATAATATTAATATAATATTAAATGTTATAATTAATATGAACGATATAATGTTGTTGATAATTAGTTTGAATAAGTGGATGTAAAAGCAGAACATATCCAATATGAATACATATTTGCAAAAGCCAAACATCAATAAAATGTGAATAGGGCACTTGTATAAATAACAAACATTGAAATAACTTCAATTAAGTGCTTTGTAGTAAAGTCAGATATCCTACGACTTCGTTGTAGCGAAACTTGAAATTATTGTAACGATAATGTAAATTATAGTTGATCATTTTTTGTCTCAATTCTTTTCAATTCAATTCTTTTTATATTCAGTTTAAGAATTACCGTTGCAATAGTGCTCGTTCGCGCTTACTGTAATTATTTTTCGGATTAGCGTTGCGTTGATGCATAATAGCGATCGCTGCGTCTATAAAATGTCGCCCAATATTTTTGCACCGAAATTGTGGAAATACGTTTCCGTCGTTGGATCACCTGATGCTTCGAAAAGATCTCCCTTTACGTTTCTTCGTTTTAGGTATTTACGTAGGTTGGGCTCGTGAAAACTTAGATTTTTAATGAGCATTTGAAATCAGATCAACGGTTAGGCAGAATAGACTGATTAAACTAACCAACTAAAAGTGCAATATTAGTCAGTGCTTAAATTTATGTACGTTCATCAATATTTATGTACGCGAGAGATGTTAAATGGGTGCATAATTAAAGATAGTGTATAAATAAATGAAGTAAATGTAATTCTTTGCGAGACACGTTTCTCCCCCCTTTTCTTTTTAACTATCAATTATTTGACATCTTCATGGGGACAAAAGTATAAAATATTGATACAAGTACGAAACAGCGTCTCACATGGAGTTATAAAGTGAATGGTTTGAAATTTAATGTAAATTTCAAAAAGGGAATATGCGTAAACTGTAATGATAAAACGATAACGGTGTTGTAAAGCTTCCAACATGCGAAACAAAAAATACATTGCGTGATAAATCTATTCTCTACTTCATCCGTAATTCCGCTGCAACAATTTCGTCGTGTTTGTACTATCGTGTACCGGTTTGAGAATTTAATTTGAAAATTCCAGAAAAAAGGACCATGTCATCGCGAAATATCTGAGACATTGGACGTGTGAAATTCAATTCCTTTGAACGACCCGCGTGATTTTACGTGTAACAACAAGTCAGCTCCCCGGAGGGATGTATAACCGCTTTCGAAAACTCGAACTAACAGGGATCTCGCCGGTTTCTCGAGGAAGGCAACAGCAAGAAGTTGACCAAGAGAAAATAAAGCGTACACGTTGGACGTTACCGTGCGCGGTTAACGGTGTTCCCTTCTTGCTCGGCTTTGTTATCCCCCGTTGCTTCGTTCCTCAGGGTGAGATAGGATGCGAAATCTCTTTTCTAGTGCGGTAGATTTTACGAGACGTCTCGAAGAAACTAGTTTCCTTCTCTGGTTGCATCAACGATTCTAATTTGTTCGCGATAAACGGTGGCCCACGGAGTTTTGAAGCCAGTGGAAAATTTACTCAAACACTAAACGACTATGGCCAGGGCTGTGACCCGATAAATTCCAGGCCCGTTGGAAAATTTTGAGTAATTTGCCGTGGGATTAATAATCTGAAAAATAGGGCGCGCGCATGGAACATCAGTGCAAGTTCTCTTATTTCTCTCAACATTTCTCTCAAAACACAGGTGTTTTCTGTATTATTCACTTTGTTACTTTTTGTAGAATTTAATACTCTGATCAACTCTCATGGGAGGTTACAGTATCGTTTGTAATAGTAGAATCCCTTGATACAATTCAATCGACTAAAACTTTCCTTTCTTCGGTTGCAACCGCAAATGATCTAATTCGATAGAATATCTATAATTACTTACTTTAATGATACTTTAATTTCCAATCACCAGCGAGTATTCCTAATTGAATTATTTTATTATTAATAATATTAGCCACACAGTAGTGGTGAGACAAGCAGAGTTATCACGAACGATAGTTTAAATTAATCGCATAATTTGCTTTACCTGAAATTTCCCCATACACGTTCCTTCTCTAATGTTAATTCCAAGTTCTTAGAAATGAAATAACATCGCAGCATGAAATAACAGCGAAGAAACGTAACTTAATTAAATTACTGCTTTCCTACACGTGGCATCCTCGTCGTTCAGACAACAATACTCGTCCCAGTTCTAATACCACGGAAATCCCGTTAGCTGCTCCGTTTCTGTCCACCCCTCTCTCCCATCAAGCAGAGAGCAGGCCAGGGGGAAAAACGATCCGCAGAATTATAACACTTCCTTGCCGCTCGACTTGAATTAAGCCCATTTTTAAAACGCACCCAGCGACCGGCCGGGGCTTTTTTAGCCGCCGGGTCTCCCCGTATCGCGATTTCTTCTACCTAATATTTCAACGGGAATTGTGCTGGCTACGAAGTCTACGAAAATTAGATCTCGACCGTGGCCACTGGCAATTTCAACGCGGCATCAACTAAATAATACGCTCGTAACTTTTCCTCGGATCTCTTCTTCTGTATCCTTTCCTCCCTTTCTCCTCGTTACACCCTTAATAACGACGATGTGTGCTGGACAACGAGAGGAAGACGGCGGGGGGAGGGGATAAATAGGATTCGTTTCGTTCGGGACGAGACATCGAGGATTATACCGTGATAGCGAAAGTATAGAATGAGATTGGTGACCTAATTGCGTGGCTGCTCGTTGTGTCGAGGGCTCCGTTCCAGATAGACTGAAACAACGACGTGGGTGAATACCATCGTAAAAGTTGATTTTTTCTTCTTCTCTGTATATGAACCATGATGCATAGCCATGATGTAACGTATATTTGGAAGGTTCTGCTTGGATAGGAGAATATACGCGTAAGACGTATACAGTATAGAAGATAAAGTTAGTTTGAAGGTAGATAGGTCCTTGTGACAGATTGGACTGAACAATGTTGAGTGTTAGCGTTAATAAATTCTAATTGTTTAGCTTGCTAAGTCCATATTATTCTGATAAGTTGTAGCAGTCACAGAAATAGGATACAACTTCCTACAATACCGGGAGCGGAATACAAATTGCTTAGATATTCAGATTTGTGCCGTGTATAGCACTAAATAGCAATATTGATGTTTCGGTGATATAGCAACATAGGACGTGTAATAATATATAACTCTGGTATGTTTTTCCAAGTTATTTTAATTAAATTTATTTTTAGATAAATGGGAGTAACGCGTTGGAATACGGTGCATTACATAGCGCGAGTACTTTACAAAAGATTTAGCATAGAATTTTTAGAAGAGGCGAAAGAAACCGAGAAAGAGTCAAGCACAAGAGAAAAGTTGTTTGCAATAGACGTGCAGCAGATTTTATAGACGATGAAATGGAAGTTATTGTATTTAGAGGTAAATGTACGCGGATAACAAAGTAGCAGATTGTCTGGATGATCTTCTCTAACGCACGAATGTACTTAACCTGGTCAGGAAACCAGCATAACAAAAGCATATTCTAAACGTTGTATAACCATCAAACGGTATAGCAATTTAATGGAAAGGACGTTGCTGAAGAACATCGTTTTATCAATCCAGAGGTTATTGAATTTGAGCATGAAAAAACTAGAAGTTTCATCTGAAAACACCAAATTGACCTGTAGATTTCCTCTTCCGTGTTATTACTTGAAACAGCGTCTAGATGGAGAAAGATTCTTTTTATGGTTCACGAAAGAAGAAAGATTTTCTATTATTTCACAAAGCATCAGAAAATTCCCTGCCTCGAACTTGCGAGAGTTTAAGTTTTACGGCGTAGAAAGAGCAGGTCACGGGTGGCGAGCGTTGCGAGTTTCTGGAGAAAAGTGGAAAGGTCGAAGACCAGACGAGACGAGCAAATGACGAGACAGCTTACGGTGAAACGCTCGAAATTATACGATAGTTTCAGGGCAGGCTAAGGTGATGAGTTCGAGACGAGACAGCGACAATAACTCCGGGGCTACATAAAGACAGTTTAAAACAAGATATCACAGTGTGTTCATCGTGCTCATGTTGACGATCTCGCCGATGAAATCTTACAGTCCTTCTTGAACCGTTTCATTTGTCGTTGAAATTTTACGGGAAACTCATTTATGACGGCGACAAATACTACACTGCTGAATTCATAAATTCAAAGTAGTAGTGGGGTATTGTACAATATAAATGAGAGAGAAACAATTTTTGTCAGACAAACGAGAGTATCCCGAAGCGAATTTCAACGTTGCTTAAGTATAAAAGAATAGGAAGGTCTTTAAGTATCTTTACGTTGATATTTCTCTAAATTTATCTATAAAAAGTTATTTAAAATCTGTAGCAAGTCAAAGTTTCGATATATCGTAAAACAGTTTACAACAACCTAACGGCAAACGACAAAATCATTTATCAAACCAGGCCTCTCAACATCAGACACGAGACCAATAGAATCCCACAAAAAAGTATTCGATTAATATCCTAAACGTTGGAACAACTTTAAACACGACAACCTTCGTGTCAAGTTTTTCCATGTTTCGCTGTGTTCGCACGTTTCACGCAATTTCACCCTCGTCTTTTTCAAGGGGGACCCTTAACCTTAACCTCGCTCGAATAAATAGCCGAGACGCGAAACAAAAAGTAAAAAAAAGAAAGAAAAAGAAAGAAAGAAAAAGGAGGAAGAGAAAAAAATGTTGAAACATTACTCACATTGGACATCGAGCAGAATACTCGCGTTCATGGGTATGGTGAGGGTGACGTGACGGGCGACGCAGGCGATGGTTGCGTTATGGTGTCCCCTTAGGACCTTAAGGTGAGCTCCGCTGCGTCTGCCGGACGTGGAGGGCAACACGGTCAGATTGTCCGGCGGTTGCTCTGGTCCGTCCAAAGTGGCCTGAGACAGAGTCATCCCCCATGCTAAATCGGGCGGTGGATTTCCACCCTCAGCGGCACACTCTAACGTCAATTCAGAGCCCTCCTTTACAGGGACGAACTGGTTGCCCGGGTCCAACCGACGACCATCTATCAGCAGGTACGTCCCACGGGGTGCCTCTGCAACAAATCCAACGACCCGATAAGTTCACCGATTCGTGACCTCGTAACGATGAAAAATCTTGTCGGATATATTTCAGGCTGGTACTACTGGATTTATTTCTGGGGAATTTTGTTTGTTTAGATTATCTTTAAAATAACAAATTGCAATAGTTAGTCCGCGATGAATCGACTCTAAGCACTCTTGGGCTGATTTCCATCATTTTTCTCTACGTTTTTTCTTTTAACGAGCTTCTCTCTAAACGAATTTTCTCTAAACTGAATTTTGATTCCAGTATACATTCGGTGATGTGATACGATAGAAATCTCATTCTCATTGTTGGCGTAGATGTATTATATAGCACGTTGAACGAGAATATTACAAGTCCATTTTCCGTTTATTGAAATTAATAACAAACTCATCGGAGATTTAAATACAGGAACGTACGTAACCTTATTCCTTTTTAATAAAAGCAGGATACAAGACCCATCATTCAAATATATTACAGAGCTAATGAAACATTGAAGTAAAATTAAAATTCAGATCGTAACGACTGAATATTTCACGGTGTTACGATATTTTCAACGGAAAATCACGAAGGTGCTGTAACCAATGATTTTCTGTATCATTGTTATTCACAACGAGGATTTCGATCGAACAATACTGTTTTTCGAGCCGCCTGATGCGCCGTTGCAAAAACTGGAAACAAGGAAATGTAAATTTATCCGAGTTGAGACCGGGGATGAGGGAGGAGGAGAGGAGAGAAGAGAATAGCAGTAATAAGAATCATGTTTTCCATCCAAATTGATCGTGTTTATGTAGTCGAAGAGTGTGCCAAGCGTTTCAACAAGATTTCTGCCGTTCCAGAGTTTCGTTTCCCAGCCGATAAGATCCAGTCACGTTCATTAAATCGCATCGTGCTCTCGATCTTGCCAAAAATTGCCGCACGGAACGCTCCACGAAATGGATCATGGAAAGGAAAACGCGTGCAGATTTTTCGCTGCATCGAAATTGCGATCTCTGACACGTGTCCCGACTTCGCGTAATAAAATACGCGTTCGCTGGAAATACCAACGCAACGTTTCGTACATTATACCGTACATCTATAGTCTTTGTATCATCTCGTTCCCTTACAACTGTTTTTGACACTGCTATTTTTTTTTTTTTTTTTTTTTTACAGAACATATCGAAGTAAAATCGGTCATTCGCAGCAGAGAACTGGTCTATCAAATTTAATATAAATACGAATAAAAAAGCCATTAAAGTTCAAGCATTAAATTCGATAAAACGAGGCGAGTTGGAGATAATCAGAAAATCTGTCCTTCAACTGGATCGAGTTACCGAATCATCCGGTAAACAGGGGTGAAATTACATGAAATATTTTCCACGAAAGGGTTTGAGAGAAAAGAGAGAAAGATGAGAATGGAAAAAAGATACGTGAACATTTAGCGACCGTACTTTGTGTCAGATATTTTCCAATTTTTCCGATAGGATGTATCGGGGCTGAAGAAGCGGTTCATTATTCACGGGTCCGTTCACTTCAAAAGAGAATTCAGGGCGAAACAAAAACTACGACAGGGGCAGCGCAAGAATCCTTGCCGCTACTGCTTCCCATTCGCGTCCTCCATCCACAATTTCATCGGAATTTTCGCGATGCCAGGGAATACATGGTAGATACGAAGCGGGAAAGGGGGCGAGGAAGAGGGCGGAAGCATCGAAGTTTTGCGTTTCATTCGACGAACTGAAAAAGGTGCGCCTGTCCGCTCGATAAATCTGCACGCGTAGTTTGAAATTTTATTCTCCCGTTTCCCATGAAAACGCTACGGTCTCGCGATGCATCCGATCGGACCGGTTCTCAATGCCCGTTGAAATACTCTGGCGAAATTAATATAAAATCGCCAGACAAACGCGAACGGCAACGAGGTCCCTGTTATTTCACCAACGATTTTACAAAACGATAGAATCGGCCACGATGAAAATTAACCTCAATCCCGTCACGTTGAGATTATTATTAATGACTTCTACTGAAATCTGATCAAATTTCCTACGATTTGGAAAGATATTATCATCTATAATTATTCGTACAGTTCAAATATAGGAGATTTCTTTAATCGAAGTTAATAATTGCCGCCAGAGAAATCCTCAAAATTATCACGAATTTTTAGAAATCTCAAATTCAATTGATTATACGATTTCGTTCGATTGTACGCGTATTTATAGAATATATTTGCTTTCAACCGTGAGATTCGCTCTTTCGCCGTCCAATTTTACTCGATCGTCCGATTTCCTTCGTTTCCGGAACGGAAGCGGCAAATACACGGGACCTTTTGGTTCCTCCTTCGGAATGAATAAACGATCTCCTTAATTCAGCGTTCTCTAAGTGAAAAGATGGATCGACTCTGGCTTATAACCGGAAGATCGTATCGTCAGATGTGAAAGCGGACGGTGGAATCTGAGAAAAATCCAGACACACTTTGCATACACTTTTCGCTTCAATTTTCAGTCTAAAAATCACGAACTTGCTCCGTTGGAAAGGTTCCAGATCTGTGTAATGCGATCGCGAATCGAGCAGAGGAAAGGATTCGGAAGGAAAAGAGGGTTCCTTGGTACGCTGGTTATATAATATATTCCCCCGTGAACATACGCTTCTTCCTCCAACTTTTCAACCAACATCTCGCCATTTTTAACCAAACTTTTCGAATCTCGATCGTTTTCTAATTTGATTACAACTACTCGATACCTCATCTTCTGTACAACGCTTACGTTTCGCTAATCAGAGTCGTTTTGTTGGTAATGTTCGACTACGTGGGTGCACCGTCAACGCAACGGTTTATTCCCATTTTCTTCCTTTCCCTAATTTTTGCCAGCCTTTCCGAACGTTACTTTCCATCTTTGTGAACGTTTATCTCTACCCAACAATCTATCCGAATTTCCGCTCGTCTCTATTTCCTTTATCATTAATTGCCGTTCGATAAAAGCTGTATGAAGAAACGGCGAGAAATTTTCCTTTGAAGCTTGCTTTCTTGACAAAATGTCCGACGAAAGAATATTCTTGCCGACTTTTGAGTTATCGAGTCCATCGAACAATCCACTCGGAATAAGACAGTTTTTCGCTTTTGCATGAAAACCGTGCAACTTGTTCCGAGTACTCGTTGGACAATCATCGGAAAGACGAACGAACGATTGGGAAATCGAATGAAATCGAATCGATCGAATCACATTTTGCGTCTGATGGGAGAAAAGATAAAAATCGTATTCTGTTTTCTACACGGTAGCGCGGAAATATCTGCTGGAAAACGCATATGAGAATCGTACAGGGTATCGCGGAGAAGTGATATTAACGAACGCAGCACGGTGTACTTTTTGCTCGTTAACTCGAATTGGCCCAAGAGAGACGGTTCGATCCTTCGTTCGGCTCGAAGCAAACGCATCGCCAATTTTTAACGTAATAAAGTGGAAATAAAGTGGTTTGGCCGGCGACTAACAGAAGGCTTGCCCCGTCTATCCAGGTCACTGAATTAATACCGGTTTATCTAGCGGCTCGCCGTGGCATCGCGTGTTCCCGACTCTTCGAGAGAAAAGGAAAGACCACCTCTCTCGATCAAAAGGGATTTAATCGCAACGCGAATCGAATTATATTATACACCCGGAACCCTTGCATCCAACGCGCGTTTCCATTACCGTTTCACATGGATAACGATTCGTATTTGATTTCTATCTCCGTGGAATTTCATTGGCAAACATGCAGACGCGAAGCTTATAAAACACCTGAATCGTCGACGATCATACGGTTGGAGAGGCGGAGTTGAAAAGGCGATAGAAGCACCTCCATTACCCTGCTGTTTTGTGAATTCAGTTGGCCGCGAAAGGTGTCCGATTTCGAAGATTGCCTCACCGATTGTGCGATATTTTAAACAATCGTGAAACGTGTCCGTAATTCCCGTTGTCGGTGAAAGAGTAGCTGCTGCGAGAACGGACGACCCAGTAGATTATTGCCGACGAATTATTTGCGGTGAATTCGCGAGAAATGCATTATAGAAGCGAATTATTTTAGATTTCAAATCGGATTCAAAGATCAGGCGAAAGTAAATAAACGAAGCGACTTTAGCGAGATTTATTTTAATCGAAATAAAATTATTAACAGTTAGGAAGATCGCACGAATTTGAATAATAAAGAAGATTTTCGTTCTTGAAATAAAATAATAGCCGCAGGACACACCCGTTGTCTCGTATCGTCATATTACGATACGAGAGCAATGGCAGCCTGTAGAGGCTCATCTCGCTGCACTCGTGTTTATCACAGATAAATTATTTAATTCTTGTACGTTGAAGATATTCTTGAAATGTTTCATATCGTATAGTTAACTCTGTATATACGTAATTGGCCAGGTGTCTGCAGAGAAAGTGCCGTCCCCCCCCCCCCCCCGCCCGTCTCGAAATTCCAGGCCAATAATAGGTGCAAGGGTGCGCGTTTAAGCCGGGAAGAAAGCGTGCCGGCCGCGTTAATACAGAAACATAACGCTAAAAACAATTTCGAACGGTACCGAGCTGCGTTTCGCACATATGGTGCCACGTCTGGCCGAACCAGGAATTTCCCAGATATCTATGGTTCGTAAAATTTCACAATATCGCCGGCACCGACCTCCTTCGACGATCGATTTCTCCGCGAATATCAGAAGGAACGCTCGTGTCGAAGTTAGGGAGTGAAAAGGAAGGATGGTGAAAAGAAAAGCGAAGAAAGAAGCGAAGAGAAAAGTTGCCGAAGCGACGAAGAAACATTGATTTTTATGCGAAGCGAATGCTTCCGAAGGAATATTTTTTTTTTATAACAGCCAAATAGGATTTAATAATCGTGTTAGGCAAAAGTTACGGGGAAAAAGTGAGACGAAATAACATTTTTTTTTTTTTTTTTAAAGCAGCGAATCTCAACGAGAATCTGGGAATTTGCGGACACATCGATAATGTAAAAGTAAAAAATGAATTATTTCACTCGACGGTAGTAGGGGAACGTAATTATAATACAAGAGGACTGCAATAACAAGATATCACTGGAGAAGTTCGTATTGAATTACAATGAAGTGTACTTCATCGGTAGTTTCTCGTGATAACGCAAAGCACAGGAGGTCTGACGAATTTCTCAACGGAACTACTGAAAGTGACGTTTGACTACATAGATAGATACTGGACTGAGATTCACCTCGACAGATATTACGCGAATATTCGCGTAGAACATGCGATATCTGCTTCGCCATCGAAGTAATCTTTACAAAATTGAAAGTTTAAACTGTGCAAGGGATCGCGGGATTCATTTAGCAGGGCGCTTAAAAATTGTCACTTTTTTCCTGAATTTAATCAAGCGACACTTCTCTTCCCGCGACTCTGCTCCATCCGACCGGCAAGAAATTGTTCTCGCGCGATGTCGCGTCTTTCACTGCGATTATCCGGTGCGACTTTCATTAACGGGATGCTCGTAATGTTTCGCGTATGAATCGGGTGTCGTTCGCGTTTATTGCGCCACGTGCCGTTCAGCTTTCGCTATCGCAGGCCGTCGTTGCCTGAAAAGATTCATTGTCATTCATTAAGGAAACTTGACGCTCGTGAAGCCGGTAATGTCTGTCTGGAACTTCAACTTGAGGAAACTTTAACGTTATTTTATTAAAATTCGAAAGTCTGTGGGAAAAAATCTCTCTCGGATTCAACTCCCGGTCGGATAACACCGGAAACTGTATTTATGGCGCCTACTAAAAATTCGTCGACTCGGTTAATTATAGTTGAGCGGTTTTTTAAAAATCGTCTACAGAGGACAGACTTGCTGAGGATGTTACAGAGTTGCTGACAGCGAAACTCCGAGGAAGCGTTAAATATTCAGATCCAGTCACCGCTCTCAAGGAGAGGACGTATGTTTGCGAGTCTTTTAATCCGCGAAAAATATTTACGTTACTTTAAGTGCAGACACTTGCAAAATTTTCTTTTTAAACAGCTCTTTCCGGTCCACGGTTTACTGATTTATCAGGTTGCGGCAATGAGATTACTTTTTTCTATACTTTGCGAGAAATTGCTTCAGTTACTTGTTGATATTTTATTAAACGACAAGAAAAACAGATTCGGTAATGCAATTTATAAGCTTGAGAATGTAATTCACGCTATTAGCTGGTATATACACCAGACCTGCTTTACTTGCTCGAACGCCAATGGCTTTTTACGATTCTTGTTCAACCACTGTCAACGCCCATGTCACTGCCTGACCGCGCACCGTCTTAAACTACTTGTTGGATCATATATCAGCCCATACCACTGTTCTCTCGATATAACGTCCATACTACTTGCTCGTACTGTATGCGATTTACGATATTTTCTTGATCAGGAACCATCGCCGTTCTACTTATCTGATTCAGAAGGGTTCCTATATTGCTTACATAGCAAGGGACGATTTCTATAATACTACTTG
The DNA here is from genome assembly GCF_014825855.1 of Bombus pyrosoma. Lineage (NCBI taxonomy): Eukaryota > Metazoa > Arthropoda > Insecta > Hymenoptera > Apidae > Bombus > Bombus pyrosoma. Next base: position 3,651,984 of record NC_057770.1, on the reverse strand, counting down.
CACGACCAGAGATACGATTCCTATATCCGCTCAAAGACGGCTCCGTTCCACTTGTACGATTACACATCGACTCGTACCACCCTGTCTAATCTGAAACGAGCTCCGCGCTACGCAAGGAGAATTATACAACGTTCCCCTAACTCTCCCAGACTATTTACGTAAGCTACACACGAGACGAAATCAATGGACTTTCCCTATATCTTGGAAGCAAAGCGTAAAGGAAAACAAGAATATCGCCGTTTCGTTGGGAAATTTGATAGCACGGCGAAACGATTCGAGACGATCGATCGCGAGGATAGATCGCGATGGTTCAACGAACACGACGTGTCCAGACAACCCAATCGGGTCAGGAATTTCGCAGGCTTCGACGTCTTTTCCGATAATCATTCGGCTCGCTCCGGGCAAGCAATAAATAGGCAAGATTTTTGAATCGTTGCCCGAGGACGGCTCGTGGGAAAAGTTCGCGAGTCCGCACGCATCACCGCGTTCGATCGACTTCATCGTCCCTGCTCGTCGGTGTATCTGGCGCGGAAAGATTAGCATGTACTCCTTTTACCTTCCCCTCTGCACACCGTGCGAACGAAAGTTCGCTTATTCCGTTTGCCGGCCTATGCTCCGTCGTTTCCCTCGACTTGGACCCGGAATTTTCCATCTTTCGATTTTCTCGACGAAAAGGAAATCGTTTTTATTAACATACGTTAACGCGGTTTTCAAATACCGCAAAATTCAAGTCGAGTAGAAAAGTAGCATTCCCAGAGAAAGTATAAATCGATTTCTGTCGGGGCGCAAAAGGAGTGCAAGGGAATTCGTATCGATTTCGCGTATCGACTGCTAAGTTTTTGCCCTTCCGTTCGGCTTGCGCTTGTTTTGCGGATAGACGAAATAGAAAGTAAATATCGGATTCTCGATGACGCAGCTCCTTTGAGGAACATCTTCGATGCTTTGGATTAAAGATTTGTTTTCGTTTCGGGAAAATATCATGGGGCTTGCAAGGAAATGTATACACACAGATGGAGAACATTTTCGGTACGCCTTGATTTTCTTTTGATTTTACGCATTAGAACGTATCGATAATCAAGTATAATTTAGTAATTAAGCTTCGTTCGATACATTATGGAAAAATGAAGGACGAACGTACATTTCGTAAATAATTGTGACGAAGGCTGAAATATCGGGTTTTGATTAAAATTTCATACGTGTTAAAATAATAAGAAATTATCTTCAATAAAATAATATAAAATGTTTCGTTCTTTATTTATATTCCACGATATTTTAGGAAAATGAAAATTCATAGAAAATCTTGTTTTAATTTCTTAAGACGTTAGATGAAAGGAGAATTGTAGATCAGAGATAAATGATAAAAGTTGGAGATTTGTTTTCTGTCGTCATCTTTTTACCAAGAACAGAGATACAGATTTGTAACCGGAATTTAGGAAACGGAAAGGATAAAGCGCGCTATTAATAAAGCACTGTATTATGAAGGATGGTAAATTAAACGTAGAATGTTGGTTGGCAATTGCCGCGGTTGGCAGGTAATTGTGAAATACCTACGAGCGGGTGCGCGAGGCGAGCGTGCTAGGGTCGTGTTTGCATGCGATTGCTCGGTGTTTGGTCGTGTTGAGCGCCACCGAAAAGAATACCTCGTTGCGTTTCACGGTGCGCAACAAAGGCGCAACAGGTGCACGCAGCACGCTGAAAAGAGAGGACGCTCGAAAGAAAACCTGCACGAGACGATAATTCTTTTTTTCCGACGGTGCGTCGAGCGTAATTCGTCGTCGCGTTACGAAATTGTAAAGATCGTCGTGCCACGGACCGCGACGTTCGGACGACGAAACGAAAAGGGAGACAAAAAGGAAAAACAGCGGACGTTTAAACTGCCTTAAAAATGAAGCATTTCGTGAAACTGCCGAATTTGCTCTCGGCGATGCACGTGAAATTTAATGCGCTGACGAAAAGATGGTATAAATTGCGTTGTTCGATCCATGAGAGAAAAATTGAAAGAGAAAGAAGAAGCCTTGGTTAGACAGCGCATGATATTACGATGCAAGAACGATCAGTCGCTAGTGACGCTATTATTGTCAGAAATCATTTGCATAGCCGTCCCCCGTTCAAAGACTTTAAAATCAATTTATCATAGCTTGCGACAGTGACATTATTGTATTCAATATTTCACGAAGGATATAGCCACGGGATATTACGTATTAAACTGCAATTCCAAGTCGCCAGTGCATAAACAGCTTAAATAATGTCCGATGCGATTCACCCTGACAAAGTTCTATGTCCGGAAACTACTAAAATATCAATAATTCTAAACTGCTCGTACCGCGGTATGGATATCGAAATAATATCGTCAGAATGTATAATATCGTGCACCGGTACTACTTCCGGTCCCAGTCGTATAGAAAATTCAATTGTGTACTTTATCTTCGTTCTACTTAATAGCGCAGCAGAATCGTCGATGTTTGACGAAGACAAATGTTTAATCACAGACAACATACCCAAAACCACTTCACCAACACACCGGGTCGACGGCATCGCCCGACTCTATTTCGATCCATGCTACTTGCCAACCAAACACTGACCTGCTCTACTTTCCAGATGTCTGACCGTGCACGAGCCTATTTTACTTTCCGCGTGCCTACCCATATACTCGAGCTACTCCACTTCCAACACGTTGCCTGCGCGCTAGTCTATTCTACTTTCGCATTCTCGCGTATAGATCGGTCTATTATACCGTCCGCTGGTCCGACCACTCTAAGCCTATTTTACTTAATACGTTGCCCTATCATCGCGGTGTTTCTCGCCGTGCTGTGATTAAATACCGGTATACGATAACTGCGTCTATTTATCGCGACCTTGCAAACGTGATACTTATGGTTTAGACTTCCGATATTTTGTAAGGTTCACGGTGTACGCGTCGAATATCAATCTGCTTTCTCCCTTCATATAATACACGTAATTCCAATTTACGTGGAAAGGTAAATTTTCTTAGCGTTTCCTATCTATAGAATTTTAAGTAAACATGTACAAATGTGTAGATTACACGAGGATTCGGAACAAGAAAGTAGGTGTTCGTGAAACAGTTTCGCGCATGGATTCTGGACGAGTTTTCTCAAATTACCGTACGTATTCAGGGATAAAGAAGTGGGAAAGTTGAAAAATTCGAATTTACACGCGCGGAAATGTTGCGAAAGAAACTGTTTAAACGCTAAAGTAGTTTTTCCAGCCGACGCTCTGCGAAATCAACGGCTTCGTTTTACGAATGCGCATATACTTTAAAATTCGAGCAGGGTCACGCGTCTCCAGCAATTTCTGTTCGCGCTTTGCATGCTGCGATGAAGTGCTTTTAATTATGAAAGTATCCGCTCGTTCGGGTGAGAACGAAGGAGACGTGAGCGTTACGGCAGCAATATAATTAGCTGTAAATTAGATCGAATGGCGTTGTACATTGTCCGTTCGGTTATACGAGAACCATCTATGATTCTTCAAACGTCAACTATGATTCGTTTATTCTTGAAGAGTATATAGAGCGTTTCACTGTTGGTGTATGTTAATGCACGGAACAATTTAAACAGAGGGAGTTAATGGAATTCCTGATTAGAAGTAAGCAGAATAAGTAAATGCGCGAACAGACAACTGGCAAGGTAGAGTAGGTCAACGTTTACTCGGTGCTGATAACAGAATGCATCGATATGGGAGGAAACGCGTTAAAAGAGGCTTGTAAATTCTGGTTTTATGCAAAATATACAAATTTCTCGAAATAGTTGCAACGATAACAGGAAGTGGAACAACTCCCGCGAGACAAGCGTTTTCCTCAAAGTCGTTTAAATTCAAATATCATCAATTACCTAGAGGAAAATTTCTCGTCAAAGAGTTCGATCTCCCGACGATGTTTCAACGCGAATACCGCGAATTACGGTGAACCGTGGCACGGGGTTTGCCTCGATGTTTATCCAAACAGTCTTAAATTTCCTAGGCGTCTGTACGAACGCTAAGGAAATCCTTTAAAATGCAAATATTCTCGAAGGACGAAGCGCCGTAGGAAACGTTACTTTTTATAAAGCAGAGATTTTCGACGCGGACCGGAGGATAAATTGTAGGCCTTTGAATGGCCACACGATATAAAGTCCACGCACCTGCTGGGAAACCACCCTTACCCATTTCACCGAGCGTTAAATTATCTCGAGACCGAGGCGAATTAACGCGCGCCAAAACGAATTCCAACTTTTGCTGGTTCGATCGGTGCCTTAAATCTTGCAATTGCCGCGTTGGACCACCGGCGAGCGATAAATTCCTTGGCGTTTCGAGAATTAATCCACGAGGGTGAATCACGGGCCGATCCACCCCAAGCTGGGAGACCCTGTATCGCCCTGATTAAACGAACTGCAACCGTACCGCAACCGCAGCACCGTAAAGTAAACTCTGCGAAAACTCGCGCCACGATGCAACGTAACTTGGAAGGTGTCGCGGCCAACTCGCGCATAGTCGTCTCGCGAATGCAAACTGGTAGCGAGCGAGTATATCGACGCGAGATGACTTATTCAGTTGCCAGACCGCTGACGCGGCTGGAATTCGCATACGAAAGTGGGATAGATGGTACCGATGGTTCTCGAATATCGGAGGCCGCGTACGGCGTGAACACGCTCGTCTTTTTCCGCTTTTCACCGACTGCCAGCTGTGCTCGTGCGAGAAACGCGCAGCATCGCGTATCTCGTACGGAAAATCTCGGATTCCTGGACGGATCGGCACGGATAAGGGGTGAGACCGAAGAAGGAGGAAGGGACGAAAGATTGGAAAAAGAGGAGGATGGGACGAGGAAGCAACAACACAGCGAAATTTCAGCCTGCAGCAAGGGCGGGCGACTGGCAACCGGCTCGACGAGCAAACAGGCAGTCAGGTAAGGCAGCCAGACACCAGCGATGGATGAGATGCTAACGAGACGCGAAACGATCGACTATTCTCTCTGAGCAAGAGAGAGAGAAGGGTAGTCGGGCGTGAAATGGTTTTCCTTTAGCACTCTCGACTCGCTGCGCCGCGCCTCGCTGCCAGCCAACGGTCCGAGTTTATCCCCCGTGCCAAATACGTGAGACGCGTACTTTGCCGTGTTTCCTCGCCGCGATACTAACCGATCCTCCAAGAATTATTGCTTTCTTTGTATCCACCGCCTCTGGGAGAACTGCTGGCTCAAAGGGACCTGCTTGCGGTTCTTCAAGAATACCTGTTTTCTTTGAAGTTTCTCAAACCGCTGGCTGATGCAAGTCTCGACATGGACGAACAACACGCTTGCCCTTCTGGGAGCGTTCAATGTTAATGACCCGAGGTCTTTTTACGGCGGTTACACTTTGATTTCCATTGCTTTAATAGTTACTTTGAAATATCTTTCGTGATTCTCTACCTGTTATGGCAACGATGCAGATCAGTTTGATCTTGCATTTACCAGTTTATCAAGAGAAAAACGACTGCGTAAAATCGAAGCGTGTGAAATATACCGATGTGAAACGTCGATCAAGCATTCCGACGAGCTTCCCGATATAATCTCTTGGAAAAATGCATCGGTCACTACTGTCCACCATGCCAAAATCTCGAGTGACCAGGCATCTTTCATTCGCGACATAATCTCAAACACTTTCCCTCGCGACTCTATCGCTCTAGACATCGGACTAAGTATCTTTCTTTCGCTCATCCATCGTCTCGGTTCGAGGACTCTTTTGTCTGTCTCGGCAAAAATTCTACCACCCCGACAAAGTATTACTCTCTATTTTCTTGGTGAAAATCTCTTTTTCCGATATCGCGTATCTCCTTTGATTAATTATACCCCATGAAGCGTGTTTGGTATTGTATGCACGCTCTATCAAAGAATCATACTACAAGAGCTCGGTTCGATACAACTCCAAGTGTCAACGGCTCGAACGCGAAGAGAGGAAAGGAAAGAAAGAAGAAAACGAAGGAAGAACCGTGGACAAAGCGAGCGCGGCGCATCGCGCTGTATCAAACAACGGTGATTTGCAGTCCGTTGCAAAAGACACGGTTATTGCGCGAGTACCCTCGGGTGAAGTATAGATGAAGTTTCCTCTCGCGAGAACGCAGGACTGCTTGCATTCAACGATTCAGCCGTAAACTTTGATCAGCCATGCATTGCACGCGGCTAATCCGCTAATCTCTCACGTACACGCGATAAAACGAGCGCGAGACCGTGAAGTGCGCGAAGGAAACGACAAGAAAGCGGAAATCGTAGCTTTGAATGCGAATCCAGGGCTGCCGACTCTTTCTCGAATACGATCAAACTGCCTTGAATCGAGCAAGTAACGAGGCATATCGTTTGTGATAGTTTTTAATTGCGTGAAAAACCGCAGCAAGAATCGATACCGTGTTCCGTTTACGGAAAACTGTGATCGCTAGAAGGGAAAGAATAGTTGCTTACCAGAAGAGTAACCGATAGAAATGAAATAGAATTAACAGCAGGCAATGATAAAGGCAAGCCAATAATAGAAAATAATCGATGTTAGAGTAATCGGTAAGAGTAATTAATCGGTAAAAAAATTCCGAGAAAGTAAGCTACATTTGTATGCGAATACGAATCCGCTACCCATGAAAGCTTCAAGAACAACAAAGACGAAGTCGTACGCGTGTACATTTTTCTTATTCGAGTAATTCTTAACACTTTACCGACCGACAGCCGATTAATCGATTTTTGTCGCCGACAGTCTTTCTCATTATTTGAGCAGTAATTTGTTATTTAATACTAAGGTACCTCGCTCAGTGGCGTCAATTGCGTTGATTTGTAAGCTCCCACGGTTTTATCGCAATTTGAAAAACTTGCCGTTCGCGATGAACGAGAAGAATGGTATTGGAGAGTCTAAACCGAAACAGAGCCGGCGCCAGGGAGAATCTGCGCCTGAGTTGTCGGTCGGACGTGCGTATGCTGTTGAACCGCTAGCGGCCAGTAAAGCGTTAATGACAAACACAAGCATAGATTCGATCAAAAGTTATATACACAAAGGATGAAACGACATTCGTTCTGTTTCTATCATGCGCAAAATCTTGAATTAAAAATAAGTCGCCGGACCGGACGACCGAGCAGACGCGAAGCTAAGCATTTTCTTTTTACGATTTGTATCGACGCACCTCCGCCAAAGGTCTAGAATACGCGAAAAGGTGAGAGAAAGAGGGAGAGAGAGGAGAAAGGGAGACAAGAAACTCGACGGTTCGCGAATCACTCGTTATAGATCTGCTTGCTGGTGTCAATTTTTCAAGGCTTCATATCACGCGTCGCCTGGTTCGAGACAGCAGCTATATTTATCACTCTCCGTCTATTCGTTCGCCGCTGATGCATCTCTTTGGGAGCGATCTTATTGATGAAGCGCCGCGCCAGTGTCGAAGAAAAATCGACGATCGACCTCTCTCGTCCAGCGGAATCGTGCGTCCGGGCAGCGGATCGAAAAAGAGACGAAAAAGGAGCTCGTGATTTATATCATAATCCCATGGTCGGTGTCTCCTTTCGAACGGAAGGTGACGTCTACGTCGGCAGGCTTGAAAATTAACACCGTCGTGTACCGGTGGAAAGGGACAGCGACGCTTCCATTATCCAGTAATATTATTTACTTGCTTCCAATTTCCTGGTCAATTGATTCGGCGGTCTCCGGTGAAACGTGATTTACCACACCGCCGATTGGATGGCTTCGCGTCCACGTTACGTGGCTCGAGTTACAATCGCAAAATGATACACGCGCACGCATTCCCGAACTAGAATTACCCGTGCGAAAGTATTCGCGGTATTCGGCCGGGGAATTGAGTTTATAATGCGGATGAAATTCTTAGATTAACGTTAAAATCGTTTCACGTGTTTGATACAGATTTTAAAAACGGAGACGGCTCGAATTTTGAATATTTCGAAATTCCGTGTAGGAGAGAATCGAATTAGTGTAATTTTATAACGCAGAATTCTGCTCTCGTACATTTGCTTCCTGGTAAATTGCAAGTTTTTTAACATCGTTCAAAGAGATAGTATTATTTCACGTTATTATTGCAGAAAGTTATGAAAGTTGTATGATTAAATTTTAATGCTAACGAGCGCAGTTGTTTAATTTCGCATAGCAGAATTTACGAAGTCACGTCACGCGAGAACGTCTGTTCCGTGCCATCGATTTTGAAAATCTCCGGCACGCTTTCCAGTCGCATGAGAGCTCGCCGGCGTTAGATCAACGCTGGGTTATAAACAGCAAATCGGTCAGAAGAATAACACCGTCTGAATGAAAACCGACTGCAACTTCCGCAACGAAATGGGATACGTGAATGGCGAGGCGAAACTCGCCGGCGTCGACGTAATAACTTGGCCGTAGAATCGAAACGGCTGGGAAAAACTACGTGTTCGTTTCGTATTTTGTCGGCGTATCGGGGAGGGATGATCGAGCGCGCTATCGGGCAGGTGAACTAGAAGCAAAATTCACGGGGCTTCTCTTCCCTCTTATCTCGTCGATTCTTACGATCCTCCTCTGCTCGACGACGAAGAACGCTCGACAGAAATCGAATTCGTGACAACGTCGAAGCAGGGCCAATTTTCGGAAAATTCATTAGCCGTGTTCGATGAAAACCGCACGCTCGTGGCCCGGGCGGAAACTTAGCGGTTCGCCGGAAAAATAGCCCTCTGTTGAGCAAAGTTCTGATTAAAAGTTATGAACGGGACCGAGAACCGGTCGTGTGCACTTTATTTACGGGCTCTCGCGTAATTGGATTTCATTTTGCCCGAGAAACTTGAATTCCCGATCCTTTGTGCCCGGCGATCATCTGCCCAGAGAAGCTTAATTCGACGTTGAATCTAATTAACCATCATCGAACAACCGCGGAAAAATCGCGGGTTAATTAAAACAGTTTCGAGCTTGGCGAATCGTTGCTAGATATTTGCTGCGAGAAGCGGGGCAAAATGGACGATCGATTGCTCTGACGTCTAGTAGTCTGTCTATTCGTGGAAAAGAGATTAACGTAAAAGAGATTCGACGACATGGAGAAAAAGACTAACGTGGAATTTTTCTGATGTTCCTTTAACTATTTTAATTACGCAGAGGGAAAACGGCTTTGAATTTGATGCACGTGTCAGCGCTATGTTCGTTCGTATCTCTGACTCTCGATAAGAATTTACCTTATCGTTGTTACCTTGACAACATGGCGAATCGACGATAATTCGTTTAAATCGATCGGAACGATAAAATCTTTTCTGCAATCATCGTCCGGTAAATACGCAAATATATTGCAATATTTTCCACTATCGTTTCACTGTCCTCCATATTTCTTCTTATTTCTAATACCACGACAATACATAGTCTGACACTTTTGCATACCTGTACACGGTTCTAAAATGAACGCAGGGTATATCTGCATCTACGTTTTCCATTAACTTGCCAAATTAAACGTACAGCTGACCGTAAGTGGAGACAAATGTCCACCTTGCGTAATCTGACAGAAACGTAATCTCGATCCGATGTAAGATCGCCTGGACGAAGAAGATTGCTCCCCTTGATCCTAGTTGAGAACACCTTATCGTTACGCGAATCTGTTTTATGACTTTCGACAACGAACCACCCATTACATAGCCCATTTCCTATTCACCCTCGCCCCTATTTAGCTGCCCGCTTAACGGGGACTCTTCACGAGGCTCTTTGTATTCGTGAATATATTTATGTACATGCGCTTGTGTTGCTTGTCAGTCTCTCTCGTTTGACCGCCACGTTATGGCGAAAAACTTCATTCCCAGACGCTACTTCCTTATGGGGGGAGCGAGGTTGCGCGATATCCGAGAAGAGAGAAGACGAGGAAATTGGCGCGCTTCGTTATACGAAATCGCCTGTATAAAACGGACATCATCGCCGTGGGCGGGTATCAGCGTCGTAGAAAACCGGTTACCGTCGTAGGTGTGGCTCGTGCTGCCAGATATTTGGCGCTCTAAGCGCCGCGTCTGTCCCGCCTCTTTAAAATTGAACGTGGCAACGCGAAACCACTATTCCTTTTATGAACACGAACCGACTTACCGGGGCAGCAGAATGCATTGCAAGAATACGTTCTAATTAACATAAACGCGGCGTCGAGAGGTTGCAGCGTTCCGAAAGAAGAGGAACATTTTTGTTTGTTTCCCCGGCGACAGAATTGTGCGCGTTTCGTAGATGTGAAACGCACGGGAGAAAATCAATGTAGTCACGCTTCGATATTTAGTGGGATACGAACTGGGCTCCAAGTGTATTATTAGTCGGTGGTCGAGGCAAGTTCGAATTTTCGATTAGGGTCTTTGGGAATTTGAACTCTGAACCCCGGTAGTGATTGAATGTCGGAATAGAGAGAACGGAATATAGAGTTATGGAGTTTCCTGTTGTTCCCTATCTCCCCGTTCTCGCAAGAAATTCACAATCGCGGTAGCAAATACAGAGCTCGCTTCGATGGTCGAAACACAAATTACTGAGAACTCGAGCATTTGCGATCGCGACGCTGGATACCGGCTAAGTAGCTTTGTTAACTGCTTTAACTGAATGCTTTGTTAACTTTCTACTTTGACGCTTTACATTCGTAATCCTTACACGAATAAAGTCTGTTTTCTCAACATACTTTCTCTTGGTTCGAGGGAATATCGCACAGAGTAATATTGTACGTATAAAATATAAAACATGTTGGAGCTGTTTCGAAATTAACAAAGAGTCAGGAATCTTCGAAACGAGAAAATTCAAAGGCTAAGACAGCCGCGAATCCAGATCGTCAGATATTGCTCGAACGAAAGAAGAAAGGTAAATCGAAATCTCTCGCGTCTTGAGCGAGCAGAATTTCCTTTACACGGACGCGCGGAAAAATTATTCTCTCCGAGGATAGCAGCACGGATACAGGCGATTCGTGCAAAATGTATCTTGACCAAATGGAGCTGTGCGGCAGGCTGCCGCAGCGTAGATTATAATCGCGGGAATTGCGGCCAGGCTTGGTCATTAAATCGCGTAGAACACCAGAGATTGTTTCGTCGCTGTTTGCACGGCAACTGAACAAGCAATGAAACGACTGACCGGAGATAGTCAACTAATTATAGCGTTCCTCACGGACCAGAAAACAGAACAATGCTCCGTATATCGGCAGTCTGATCGCGCTTCCAGGCTACATTAAAGGATTTGCACCGTGAGACCAGTTAATTAACTAGCGTGCAATATCAGTCACGGAGATTAAAGTCGATCGACGATCTTCGCGACGCAACGCCTCACCATTGACCTACTGTTTCGGTCAATAGAGACACCGCCACTTTCGATTCTCTGACCGATTCACAGATTAGTTTGGCTATGTTTGCATTATCATTCCTCCGAAAATATTTCACGAATGTCGACAGATAGAGAGAAGACACGCGCGATGTTATCGTTCTTCGTGATATGCAATACCAAAGGGATAAAATTTCAAATATCTCTACGGGTTAAAGATCAAAAAGGCGCGAAAAACGTAAATTATAAAAATATCGAAAAGAAGAGATCAGACGCCGAACAATATGTATTTCTTGCATTACACGCGACGCGAAATTGAAAATTAATGTCTGTCGCGGAAGGTCGCGGTCGTTGAAAACATCGAATCTTTCCTAAGTACTTTTATCACATTATCGCGCGTGGTAATTAAAAAAGAAAAAGATTCAATTCACCAGCGAAAAAGAATCTTCGTCCACGCAAATACTTGTACCGCTACCACTGCAATTTACGTTCGGTTCCGTCGGTTTGGAAGGCAATCAGTGCCGCAGACGACCGGAAACGCGCAGCTCCTCCGACAAGCGTGTATCGTTGACCGGCGTTAAATGCCCGGAGAACGATAACGTCGTGCAACGGAGCAGAGTTGTCGGTTCGAACGACAGCCCTTCAAGTGTACCGTCGACCGGAAGCTCGAGGTTATTGACTCGCCACTCGACTTCGTAGGCGTGCAACACACGCTCACGGGGGAAAGCTGGGGCGCGGTGTGTATCGACGAGGAAACAGAGACAGGATCGAGAGACCGTGTAAGAGAAGCGACTCGAAAAGTGCTGTATATACGAGATATGGTAACAGGTAGAGGAGAGAGCCGGCTCTTGAAAACGGCAATTTCTTGTTTCCACCGAGCATTGAATACGCATGGTCGTGCGGCTCGCTTGTAAAAACAACCTCGTTGGAGATAATTAACTTTGTGCTGAATTCTTTCGCGATGGTTTCGCGATGGACGAGATTACAACGTCTTCTAACGGGTGCCGTGTTTTTTCTGGCAAAAGCCTGGTGATATTCTTTAGACACGATATTAACTAACACTCGTAACTGGATTATTAAACGTAATATCGGGAAATTGAAGTTGCGAGAGTTTCATGGACGATAGATGTGTCCGGTATAAATCTCGGACATAGTTGAACGTCTGGTAATAATTATATCGATCGCACGTAAAGTAAAAGCTATAGAACATGGATGAGTAATCTGGTTTACGCTGATTCAAGTTGATCCTTGATCTATAAACGAGTTTTGCCTTACAATTTTCATAACCTCGTTATATTTATATAACGATGTATCGTTGAGGTATGCATAGAAATCAAATGATCGATTTAATCCGAATGATTAATCGAAAGTGCAGGACGAGCGAGAAACAGACAGAATCGCACGGCCTGATAAACACGATAGCCGCTGATTGGAGAAACGGCACATCGATGTGGCGAAATTAAGCGGAAAATTATTACCTAGTGCTGTTGCACCTGTGCGTGCCTTGGGCGCAAGGCTTCTAAAGGATCTGTCAGCGCCCAAAACTGGAAACCCTAGTGGTAAACGTGAAATCAAGTTACCAGCGAACAGAGGGTGCTGGTGCTTCGTCGTAAAGCGATGCTGTAACCGTATTCGAGATCAAATGCGATAGTCAAATAGAGTTTTTTGTCAGATCGTAGCGCGAGCAGAAGCCGTACAAACAGAATCTATCGGCTAATAACCAAGAACGATCGATCGACCGTCGGTTTCGAATGTACGCGCGCGATTTTCGATAGTCGAGGCCGCGATTAACCGCGTCGAAACAGCGCCGCTCGGAAATACGACGGGTATTCGATGTTTGGCGACTCCTGCGGTCATCACCGGCCGATGAAATTAAATTACTTCGGCCGCCGACCAAGCGAAACACCAACCTCGCTTCTCCTCGCCGTTGCAAACCCGATTTTGCACTTAAATCACTTGTAATCGACGGTTTTTGGCTTTGCGTTTAACATTCCCGATCGAGAAAGATCTTCAACACGTTCGTAGATCGTTCGATATATCGTCTACTTGGCGATAGGAATTCGCAGACTTTGCGATTAAGCGAAGAAAAATCGCTTTCGAAGCTTGGAATTTTTATTCCAGATGTGTCGCTTAAAATTTGAGTAATCGAAAAAGCAAAATTTCACTTTTCAAGTCTTCGAAAGCCTAGCCGTGTCTTTAATATACAGCTCGTGTCATTCGCGAGAACGTGAAACGGAATAGAAAATATTTTATTGGGACTAACGCTATCATGGACGAAAAGAAAAGTGAAATATGGAAAATCGTGGCGAGGACAGAAATTGTAAGCGATCGATCGCGAGGCCATTGGTGCTGGAGAATGTTCCATTAATTACGCGGAAACCTTCAGCTAATCAATGGGTAGTTAGTGGCCAATGGTTGGCTCGCATCAATAATCACTGGGCGACGTGGTAGTATAGTACTGGGCTTTGATGCGCTAATTTACACCACCTGCATTAATGCCCTTGTCCCACTGGTCCGGAACGACGATTGTCTAAGTGCGTGTACGATCCCAGAACAGGTATGCGCAAGGCGCCGCGAACAAGACGATATATTAATGTAAGCCAGGCCGTACAAGCATCGATGTTCATCCCTTAATTGACAATTCACGTCGACATATTTATTTCTGTCTGAATCAACAAGAATCGTTGGTTTAGATTCCGCCAGCGATGCTACTCTCGATGCAGAATGTATTATAGTAGGAAAAACGCTACAAACAGGGACAGACAGTAGGATAATTTTGCAGATGTACCATGATGCAGACCAACGAACATGATCGCTCAAAGATAATCGACACGTTCGGTAGAACAAGCACGTACAAGTCGGCCGTCGTACAACGAAATCTATAGTTTGCAAACTTTGTGCCAAGTTGTCGATATTTTCGAAGATTGATAACATTTCTTCGTAGAACGAATGTCAGATAAAAGCAAACGGCGTCGTGGAAGCAAAATGGTACAGGGGAAGTCCATGGTCTCTGGCCGGAAAGAGAATGTAGAATTAACTGACGAACAAAGTAGAATCTTTTCGTTCCATCGCCTGTTTAATATCTGATGCTCCGAGTGTAACGAACACACAAAAGAACAAACCTCTCTTGGTTACCTCGCAAATCCGTCTACTCTGCAAGGAAAAGCGCAATCACGCTAACAGCGCGCGATTAACCGGCGAACAATGGCCAGGTCCGAGGCTTCCGAAAATTCGCGGCAACGACACAATGAGCGACTGCCATCCGCGGCACTGCTTCTCCGTATCTGACTGCTATACTTTTCAGTCTGTTATAAATACACCGTGTAAACGTCTCGGTGACACCGGTCTCGTTCCTCCGTCGCGCTTCCGCGGCTTCCGCTTTCGAGCGGTGACAACGCTGGAAACAATGAAGCAACCCTCGCGGCCCGTCCCACCGTGCAAACTTTAGCTTTTGTCCCAACGCACCGGGAACAAGCGACGGAACGAAAAAGAAGCCCTCCTCTGCTCGGTTTACGGCCGAAACAATACTTTTATCTTTCGAAATTCGTCGACGACGGCCTCGAGACAGTGCCGCTCGTCGCCTAATTAAATTCCCCGACGAAAGGGCCAACTATTTAGCCACTGCCGCTAATAAACTTCTAAACGGTGAGACAAAGAACGTGGCATAACAAGATTAGCAAATTACATCGCGGTACGCGTTTAATTAATTCCCAGAACCCAGTAGATTTTCCTTCTTCCTCGTTCGATAGGCATTTATGCGATTCTTTTTTCCCTCTCTTCTTTTTTTTTTTTCTTTTTATCGATGATGAGGATGTAGCCTGGATGAAAACACCTTTGGTGGTGATATGATTTAGAATTGGAGGAAGAATACCGAAAAGTGTCTTTGTCAATCTTAGGCAAGGAAGGATTATCTTATGCTGTTAATTATTTCTCTATATTAACGTGCCTTTTTCTTCAACGATGTTTATCATCCAATGAAATCGACGTTAGTAGCGAATCGCTAAATCGCTAAATCGGACAAACAGACGGGAATAAACAAATGATAGAGAACGCGGTGTTTGCTTTCACGACTTATGGCCCAGCGCAACAGCCGGAAACCAAGACAGTATTTCCTTGGAAGATAAAGAAGGATGTACGCCGTGAAAGAAGCAGTTTCTAATTCATACGGTCGGCATGCGGCTTAGGTAGCGTGCCGTGCAACCGGCTCACAGATCCGATTTCTCGACATCCTTTTGCGAAAGTTTAAATAATACCGGCTTTGTACGTGGAATACCATCCACTCCATCGGCGTTTTATTGTCGTCAGCTCGTCTCGCGAAAATCTACAAAGAAACTCTCCAAACGGAAGAGAATATAAAGAAGAAGAGGAAGAAGAAGAAAGAGAGAAAAAAAGTTGGCCGGCAATAGGAAGGAGAGGTGAAACTTATAAAGAGCGGTTCCGTTGACGTCCACGTGAATCGAGCCATTATCATGCAAACCTTAGGAAGTCGAACGTTACCCGGACAGAGGGAAACGAAGAGAGAAAAACGATATTGCCGCGAGTGTTGGCGTAGTGCGGCGAAGGAGTAGGAGGAGTAGGAGGCGGAACGAAAGCGGAATGCCACGAATTTCGTT
The DNA here is from genome assembly GCF_014825855.1 of Bombus pyrosoma. Taxonomy (NCBI): domain Eukaryota; kingdom Metazoa; phylum Arthropoda; class Insecta; order Hymenoptera; family Apidae; genus Bombus; species Bombus pyrosoma. Next base: position 3,636,155 of record NC_057770.1, on the reverse strand, counting down.
AGCGTGGTTTCGACGATGGAGTTGGACCGACGCGGCGCAGCGGACCGAGCGAGGCCGTATCTGGCCGGTCTGCTCTGATAAAGGAGAAAGCCCCGATATTGGTCAGACAGTGGAATGCCTGCACATTCGTGTCGGACAACAAGATTTCTCTCTGTACCTTATACCCAGTCTCGTCAGCCTTATGGACCGAGGTTGCTGGATGGAACGGAAGGAAACGAGAAGAGACGAGGGGAGCAAGAGGGACGAGGAGGAGAAAGGCAGTACGACAGATCGAGGGCGAGGTTAAAAGGAAAGTCGAAGGGATCGAACGATTGCGATTGGAACAAGTACCGTTAAACGGCAATGGTCTGCCTGTTGTCACGATCAGACGTTCTCCGCAACACGAGAACCGTAGTACACGCGTGCCCCCCTCCCTCGCCTCGCCCTCGCCTCGCCTCGCCTCGACTGTCCTGGCTGAAGAACAAGCCGGCAAATTGAATTTCGGCTCGAACAGCAGGGGAAAAATGTCGAAGAAACTAACGTCGGCGGGAGAGAAGCGAGCACAGGTGTCCAACGAGCGTGGAGAAACTAAAGGAGGGATCGTAGGGTCGAGCCGAAAAAGAGCGAGACGCGAGATTCTCTCGGTGCGAAACTTAGACGTCCGTCTCCTCGTGATTCAACTGCTTCACTGGTGCGAAGAATGCAAAAACAAGGAGAGTGTGTTATCGAGCGCGGCTAAACGAATTCGTTGTGGAAAGTCAGCGATAAAGGGCAGAGGAGGATTTCGATTTGCAGAAGGTCGCGACGCTTCTCCTGTCTATTGGTCGGCTCGAGTACAGAGAATTCGGAGCAGGAGCAGCCGCATAAAACGTGCATTATTCTTAACTTTTTCTTCGCCGCGAATTCGCTTACGGCAACCCCGAGGCCGCTAAGCAAATCTATCCCCATCAAACGCAGAACGACGTTACCATTTCCAACCGACGTCTTCCAATCTCTTCTCCTCCTTTCATCCACGGGCTACGATGAGTCGCTGGAATTTCACCAACACCGACGAAATCGATGATTATGACTGGACGAACGCGTTACAAGCATATTATCGGTCGTCTTTTCATCGAACGCTATACGCTTCTATTTCGATATGCTTTGTTCCAGGCTTGTTTGCTAGCTTGGAATATTCGAAAATTGCCCATCGAGTACAATCTTAATGTTATTGCATCAGCTTTGTTAAGGGTAACGGAGAAATTGAAACGTTTAATCGTTTTTATCGTTTAAACGACTCTGTTGTTTCATAATCTTTTGACGTTACACATATCCCACATTTGTTATTCTTTGGTAAGTTAAGATTCGTGTTTCTATACACTTGGCAATTGGTTCTTGTACGTGTTCATCGTCCAAACGTTGATTTATCACTCGCCACAATTCAATATTCAGTTAATTATTTTAATACAAAAATTGCGGATCTTTCCACGTACCAGGATTACCAGATCCGGATTTCTAAAGCGACTAGTTCGGTTAAATGGCAGGAAAATTGTCCGTAAAATGTAAGAAAAATTGTTCCAGCGCAATGAAAGAGCTCGAGCCGTCTAATAAGCCATAAACCTCGGTACGTTGCGTGAAGTCTTGCTAGGAAATCGTTGACAAGTCGGCTGGTTCGAAACTCAAGCAGACTAGCGCGCGAAATTAAACATCGCCGCGAGGGGTTGCGCGGATGACAAATAAACGAGGCGAGAAGCGCGACGGTCAGACTGAAAAGAGCAGCTCCGGGGTTGGCCAGGACGCGTCTAGCGGCTAGCTGGAAATAAAGGAAGGGCTGTACTTCGCGCGAGCAACGGGCGAGATATTAAAAACAAAAGTGGTCCGCAGGAGGGTGGCGTAGACGGCCGCGTGGCGGCTGGTTCATTTGAAACGTGATTCGGGCGGGTCGGCGTAGAGGGTTGAAGCGTGTCGCGCGGCAGTCGCCGACGCCGCTTGCAACGATTGTTTCGCCCCGTGCATACTATTGTTTCGTCGCGTGTATGTACGTTTTGCCGCGGAGACGAGCGCGACCGATGCGTCCGTCAACCAGAAAAAAGAGCAAATTAAAAGGAATAGCAGGAACGAGAGGAAGAGAAAGAAGGGGAGGAACGTTTACGACAGATGCATATTCATGCGGCGCGAGGATGCCACCGTGGACCAAGCGACTTGATTTAATATACATAAAATCTTTACATTTCTGGGAGTTGCAGTAGCATTTTGTACAGACCAAGAAATAATTCGACACGGGAATGGTGATTTTTTGAAAGGAGATCTGGTAATCTGCTTTCTGTGGAGTCGGTTACGGACGACGAATCGGTAAAATGATTTTTCATACGTTGTAACTCGTCGAAAGCTTTTGCCCGACACGCGATATCGTTCTCGGTCTGTTTCTGAGTTCGATCGATATTTCTGTCGACCTTTTTTCCTTTCTCCTCCAGGATTTTCTTATTTTTTTTTTTTTTTTTTTATTACTTTCTGTCGTTCTCTTTTAATTGTAATAATCTTGATAACTCGCTGAAAGCTCGTTACGACTGTTGGAAATAATTTTTCTCGTATAGCAAGAGAAGCACGATGCCCGAATACAAAAATTTCCTAATAAAGAGAATCGACAAACAGCATTGACCTTAATCCTCGATAATTAATTTCTAGCTACTCGCTCGTTATACGGCAGTACCGTTTCGTCAATATTTGCTAATACTATTAACTAGATATAACTATCGTGTTCAATATTCATAATCGTAACTTACCGAGGACGACGAGCTTCACAGGTCTGCCGGAAAGTATCTTGCCCTGATCGTCCTCCAGCGTGCAACCCCATATACCGTCGTCTTCTAATCTAACGTTGTCTATATGCAACGCCTCCGTGATAGAGTCACCGATATATCTATGTCCAGTTCCACTCATCTCCGTTCTCGTGTTGATTGTAATCATATCTACCGGACTTCCCTCGTGCAGCCATCTCGCTGGTCGTATTCTGTAGCTCCTAACAAGACAATTCGTACCAATTAGAGAATTAATTCGGAACGACAATACCGTGCGAATTCGTTGCTGGGACGATATCGACTTCGACTACTTGCTCTCGCTACTTTAAATCGAATCTTCCCATTTGCGGGGAAACAGCTACGCGTGCAGAACTGTGTCAGCAATTACGACGAATCTGTTTCGTTGTGTCTCCAGTTACTTTTAAGACACGCGAATCGAACGTTGTCTTTTTTTTTTTTTTTTAAGGAAATATTGGTCTTTTCCGACATATTTGGAATTTATCGATCAAAACTGACAGAATGTCATCTATCTGATTAATAACCGTGCTAGATACGTCTGTACTAGAATTATTTTTACATTTCGAACGGCTATTTTTCAACAAAATCGTTCTAGCAAAGCCGTACTCGTCTTCTAACGATATTTTTTTTACAGTGGAATTTTAATTATCGAATTTTAGTTTGCTAAACAACGATCCCTAGTTTAAACAGCTTCTTCTTCAAACGCGAACGCGATAAATTTCAAATGAACACACTATCCATCCGACTAAACCAGCTATTTTCACGCCCAAATAAATCACTTTCTCTTGAACGAGGAGAAAGAAATCCTTCTCGGCGAAAGAAGCGAATAAACCAAGCCACATTTTCTACGATATAAATTTATCTTTAGACGGAAGTACGTAACAGAGAAAAAGGACGAATCTCGTGATAGTCGCTCGTGCGCGTTTCATTCGTCGATGAAGAAGGTTAAATTACCTGACCCCGGGCAATAGCAGCCTCGAGTAATTTTCTAGCTCGCATGGCAATATGACCTTGCTGTGAGGTTTCACCACCAGTTCCAAGGGTGGCTTTGACGGAGCGGCAGCTGTATCTAAGGAGACTGGAACATCGGTCGTAGCGGAAGAACTGGTAGACCATAAGTCCTCTTCGGGGGCCAAAAGGGCCGCGGGCTGCGCCACCTCGTCCGACAGAGAAATCAACGTCGAGCTGGACGCCGTCGTACTGGTGGTGCTCGTCGTGGTTCTTCTAGCACGCCGTCCTCCCTCCTGCCTGCCACGAAGGGTGAAAACACCAGCCTCGTTCACCGACCCTGTAACGACAAAGGATAGTATCGTCATCTCGCTGTTCCGTTGTCTCGGCGAATAATTCGAATTTACGCACAACGAGTTTACCTTTGACTTGAACAGCTCGAAAATACATACGAAAATAAAATTACCTTGTTCGTCAGAAATTTCACAGATTCGGGTTAACAATTTTTTTTAGCATCGCTCGCGAACGAGAATTCTATATGGTAAATTTCAAATAAAATATTTTACTACCACGCTATTTTACCGAAATTTTAGTTTCTCCGTGTTCGTACGCATTGATTTTAAGTTTGAAATACGAGAGTCTTAGGAAGCTGGATGATCGATGTACTTTTATTCCATCAAATTTCATAATTGGCGGTCCTAACGCAATCCCGAAACTCGACAGTGCCGCAAAATAAATAGCGTTCCACGCAAACGAAGGCGCTTCTTAACTAAATGGTGTTTCCATCGGTCGGTCGATTCTCCCGAAAACTGTCTATCAGCCTCGGTCGACCAAGGCTACCGAGGAAAACTAATTATGTCTTCGATGGACCGCAAATAGCTATAACTATCTAGCGTAACTGAGGTACCTTGTCGACCCGTGTCTCTACTCATACTCTCCTCACGACCTCCTATATCACGGAACAAGCTAATGATTATTACTCGCCAAACGATGACAGAGCCGAAACGCGAAAACGTCTCTGTCGTTTTATCGTTTTTTGCAAAACCATTACCACACGTACGCGTTTGTTCGATTTCAATTTCTAGTCGTCGAACTTCATCGACGATTCAATCGCTCGAAGCCGGTTCAAATGAACCGAGAGATCCGAATTCTTCAAATCCGATTGTACGTAACAAGCAAAACGAATGATTCAGCGAATAACATATAATAAATAAATTTGACTCTGACGCATAGGAAAAATGGTATAAACTGAACAAAAGGCGCGGAATGAGAAGAAGATGAACCCGGTAAGAGAAAACGATTCGTCAATGCGTTCGTTAACGTTTCCGGGTATATTGGCGACCGGTTATACACCGACACCGAGTGGATGTTGTTGAGCGTTGATGCATGCATTATTCAGACTGTGTATCCATTCATTATTCATGTCATGATCAATGGATGTCAACAGACCGCGATCTGTATCTGAACGCATCAGCCTGACAGAAAGTGAAAGCACTCGCTGTCGTTGGGATGCGTCCGCGACGCGAAGGGGCCATCGATGCCGATCAGATTTTATGAAACGAAGGAACCTCGCACGAACACGCTTGTCTTCGTTACAATAATGCGTTATTGTCGCCTGGATGGTCCTGTTTGGTCACCGATACCGTTGACAAGATAATCAGCCAATTGTAGCGTTAGTTGATAATATGCCTCTGATGCGGAACGTCAATTTTGAATATAGAAATTATATAGATGGCATAGATCTATTATGTAATCATAAACACGATGAGTCGATGAAATTTATGCTGTGCCGAGAATTCGCTCCTACGATGCCGCTATAATATAACACAGCGATATAATATAATCTGGGAAATTCAGCGTTGAGTTTCTCGGAATTTCTCTGCAACGAAAGTCAATAATTTCTGCATCGTGGAAATCGGAATTAGATCAATCGTTGGCCGTCGGAAACAACACAGTATTATCGGGATACATCGATATTCGAAAACTTTCGAATAGAAAGAATCGTTCTTCGAAAAGGCAGTGCCCTTTGTTATGCAGATCGATAATGGTAAATTTCAGAAGCGGCGGAACAAAAAGATGACAAACGCGTAATCGTAAAGATCGATATCAATGCGTTGCGCGTTGAAGAAAGTGTTATCGATAAATCTCAAGGATATGAGGTTTCCGCGTTTCGCGCGAGTTCCGCGTGTCGAGAAAACCGATATCGATAAATATCGATCGAATTTCCACTGGATGCCGATAAATTCGCTCATCCTCTGAAAATCAACACCAATAAATTCCGGGTCGTGGAAATCGGCACCGATAAATTCTGGGTCGTAAAAATCGATGCCGATAAATTTCACCGTTTGGTAAAACCCTCCGGAGCATCGGTAAATTTCGGGTCGTGATAACCGATCGCCGAATAAATTGCGAATCATGGAGATCGATAACATTGAATATCTTTTCGGCATGATCGACGATGATTTTTGGGTCGTGGTAATTTCCTACGATGACAAATTCTCCGTGCTTGGAAACCAAGGACCGAGATAAATTCTGGGTCGTGGCACGCGGCATCGATAAACCTCGCGTCCGTTCGACTCGAATCTTTCATTAATCAACCCGTGTTACAACCTAGTTACGCTAACATATACACACAGCGCGTAACCGAATACGTGGGAAACACTTCAGCAAGAATGAACTGGACGTTTAAAAACTAAAGCGTAAATTCGTATGGACGCGTAGTGGATACGGAATGTATTATATTCCCCTTGTAGTTTACACGCTGATTAATTAAATCCTGCAATATTCAATTTTCTATATCGCTTTCAGGCGGATATGTCGTGTTAATTGCGATAGCTCCTGGCGGTAGATGTCGCTGCTGCTCAGGTACTGCTGTATTTTCTTCCTATTTAAAAATCGTGGAAGAAAAATATCGAACTACGGCCGACGAGATTCGAACCCGGGTTCCGAACGTTCGTAACCTATGTCGCTAACGTCGTCCGGTATTAATTAGTGTGGAAATGGCGGTATTTGTGCTGTCGAGTGCCGCCACAGCTTGATATTATGTTTTCGTCGTTGGAGAAGTTTAATATTCGAGGTTGAGAAACTTGATACTGATAACTGCGTAAGCAGAGCCTAGTAAAAACCGACTTGCTGAAAAATATGAAATTAAATTACAGGGAATTTCGTCCCGCGATATTTCTAACAGTATGAATTATAAATTCACGTATCGTGCAGTTCGACCGTTTGAACATCTCACAGAGATACATTGGACGTAAGTTACCAAACAACTTACAGGTGCAGGTTGCGTTCTACGTTTGTCGTGTAATAAGTCATGCATTTAGCACTGCGCATCGTACGGACCTTGTATGTTGACGTGAAGTAACACCAACTAATTACCTAATTAATCTTGCGACCTAAAATTGCGAGCTAAAATTGGAGTACCGAGAGACACCTCACGTTGCCCCATTTTCACTGATAAAAAGTCATACGCCATATTTCTGCCGATCGTAGAATCTTTGTCGCGAGTCATTGTTGTCCAGTGTCAAACAGTCGACATACTTATTCGTGCAGCCTATTTGAAACGTTAAATCCCTTCGCAAAATGTTCTCAAACGTATTAAGTCGCGCCTCAAACGCTCGACAGTCGATATTCCATGGCGCGCGACATCCTCCGTCGTTTACAACGTCGTAAAATCCTTAAGAACTCCGGTCGGCAACGGTTGAAACAACCGTGGCTGGTTGCAACAAGCAAGCGAGTCCTCGGCGCAGTATGAAATGGCAAAGACGAAGGATAACCACCGAGGAAACGACCTATGTCTGCGCGTGTCTCTTCGTTGCTCGTTGCTCGCAAGCAACCGCGATAAGCGACACCGACCTTGGCGAACACAGGTAAGAAAAGGGGAACGCTAGCGCGACGAGGGCGTGAGACGCGAAAGAACAAACGAAGAGACAGGACGCCACGTGACGTGCTTACGTCGGCGCGTTTGCATGTATGCATGCGAGTCGCGACAATACGAGGTTGTAAAACGGTTAAGAGGATTTGTCACCTCGTGTCACTGGATAAACTCCTTTTCCTTCGCTCGCGAAACTCTGCTGTGTCGCTACTTTGGTTGACATCTTGGAGGACACGAACGCCAGCGACTCGGTGTCTCTCTTCTCGCCTCTCCTTTATTTCCTTCCCTCTTTCTCTCTTCCTCTCTTGCATCTTTCTCTCTTTTACGTACGTTAAAGAGAATCCAAACTCCGCGTCCTGATTCCCTTTGTTCGTGGCGCATCAAACGTGAAATATGCGAATTCGCCCGGGGAATTCCGGTAATTTGCGAAGAGGAATCGGGGAAACTCGGCTTCGTCTTTAATCCCCCCCGAAATACTAGATTTGTCGAACGTTGCACGAAGCAACGGAGCGGAGGGAACGGGGCGCGCAGCGGTACGGAGGAAACTTAGTCTCGCAAAACGCATGTGATACCGTGGAAAGTTGGCTGGAAGTTCTTCCTACCATCCCCTTGCACGGCGAACTCTCCAACCCCCGACCATCCGCCGGCTATAGGATTTCGCTTCGTCGCGCTATTAATCGCTACTTATTTCCAGGCTTAATGGTGCCGTAAAGAAAATCGTCGGAGGATACTGTTATCCGAAGGGGTGAATTTGTTGCGCCAGTTCCGCGGAACGTCGGAAGTGCACAGCTGTAGGGTACAATGGTTTTAATGGGTGCATTGTGTCTGTTTCGTCGAGTACTTGACTCCGACAGAAATGGTATAATTGAGCGCGACCGGTATTTATCGTTGCGTTTTGTCTGGTTTGCTGAAAGATATGGATTTAAATTGCACCGACGGTATAAAAGGTTTCCAACTCTTTGTTTTCTAATGGATATCGAATGACGCAGAGACTAGGTAGGAAGGCTACGAAAGTAATCAATCACCTACGGGGGTAAATCGAGCAGCGATATTAAAACCAGGTCTGAGTGTTTGTGTATCTTTGGAAACAAATTCATTTTCCACCAACCAACTGTCAAAATGATAGAGAGCATCGTCGTCCGATAAAACTGACGGACGTATTTGTCGAGGGTGTTTTGACGCTTCGCCGAAAATACGTTCAGCCTTTTAAAAGCGCACCTTGGCCAAACAAAACGAACAGATCCGTATAATAATCTTTTTGAACGATGTAGTTGGGCAGAAAGGAATCGACCGTGGCGAACTAGCGTGTTTTCCTAGCGTGATCGAACGACTCTCTGTGGTCACGGCAACCGCGTGAGAAAAAATGTCATCGAGCGTGTACAGGGCGAATATCAAATAGCACGTTGCAACAACAACGTTCGTAACTCTTGGCAAATATTTTCTGTTGTGTTCCTCGGATGCTATTACATCGGCGTATCCGCACGTATTTACGAATCTGTTCAAACGCTTTCCGGTAAACCGACTGTTGGTAGCTTGGAAAATATCAGAAAACGTTGCCGAAAATTTCGACCGCTCGCGAATGGATGAAGGGAGAAGCGGGGTATAAACGGAGTCCATGGTCACAAGAAAGTACCAAGCGAAGTAAGAGAAGAGAAAAAGAAGAAGGTACAAACGATGCAACGTCAGCATTGTGTACATGAAACTGTAAAGATCATAGACCGCGTCTCTGGAGCACATCTAACAGAGCAATAAGAGATACAAGGCGAAAGAGAAAGGAGGCAAAATGGTGAAACCAGAAAGAAGAAGAAGAAGAAGAAGAGGAGGAGGAGGAGGAGGAGGAGAAAAATGGAAGAAGCAGGAAAGAAAGAATTCAACGGTATGGACATATATCGGCGAGGGAATTTATCTTTGGCGGAATTCACAGCACGAACGTCTTTGATGGCAACCGGAGTGATTCTCGCCCAGGCCACACCTCCTTCTATCTCTACAATCCCCCTCCTCCTGGTTCTCCTCTCGTTCCGATCCTCTAATCTCTCTTCACCCTTTACTCCGATCCTCGGTGTCATCCTGTACTAAGCCCTCTGTAATACCCTCTGCTACGGAAACAGTTACGGACCGGTATTCGTTCCGCTCCTTGCCCGGTAATTCCAATCACTACGACGCTCTCGTTAACTCGAATCGACGAGCAAATACCGACGCGGCAAGAACAACACACGAGATTTCGACCCCGGCAGCACCCCCAACCTCCTCGTGGATTATACGAAATATTCTTTCAGCTCTCTTGTCCTGTTTTCCATCGGGAAACAGATTAATCTCGGCGGCAGGGAAAATACAAGGGGATACGTTGTACTGTTTATAATCCACGAATGCGAGAACCGAATTAATCCCTAATTACGAAGGTCGTTGGATAACTCATTGAACACGGATATACAGATATAATTTGTTCATATAGTATAATTGTATGCACGGATCCCGATATTAATTTGTCGGCATCTGATTTCGCCAATTAGCTTTGCGTACGAAAGAATCGTAACGAAACGATACGTACATTTATTTTTCACGATGAAACGAAAGGTCGTTTATTCCTTACTCCGGTCTACGGTGTATAACGATCGATCGAAGATTAAATTTATACAAAGGAAACTATTATCTTAGATGAAAGAATACGCGAAAGAATACTCGGGGAAACATACCTTTGTGACTCTGTTCGCTTTCTTCAACATCCTTTAAACGTTTCCACAATGGCCAAACAATTTCAATGGATGAATTTCCGTTTATGCATTGAAATAATCTAGCAGCAGGAAAACCAAGCTTCGTACAACCGACCGCGTAAGTTTTAATTTTATTTCATGTCGAATCGATTTCAATTTCACCTTTTCGTCGTACGATGCCTGCCGCTAATTTTCCGTGGGCTTGTCTCCTCTCACCGAACGCGAATCTGTCGAGTCGCGTTTCACTTTTCTTCGCAATTTTGGATCCCAATCGCCGAAATAACGATATAGGAACGTTAAGTTTACACTTAGAATTTATATTAAAATAGTTATATATTTATTTGATAAACGCATTCCTTTGTTTTCGAGACGCCGCGCACACACGTACTTCCGCACTGGTCTTCCAATCTAGTCTGGCGCACAAAATTGTACATATCTCAATAACTTTTACTACACCGCGTCTTAGAAACGAGTTACATCGTTATTTCTATTTATCGTGCGTAACAATAGGATAAGGGAATGAGAAATAAAATGCTGAAAACTACGTAGAATTAAAACACGAGCATCAACGCGCGAAGAAGAGAAACAAAAGTTGTATTCTGGCGTCCGATTGGTTTTGTTGGAAGAACGCGTGGAATCAGGTGCGGCTAACTAGAAATCGTTACGATCTATCGAACAGTTACGATTACGGCCGACGTTCATAAACATCGAACAGTATGTCGGATCCATTTGTTTCTAAGCACTACCGATACGTTATGAACTTTTTCACTCTCTCACACCCACATTTCCAGCTGTTATTGCTTATACAACTGCGTGAGTATCTTCTTTTCCTTCTTTTTTCTTTCTTTTTTTTTTTTGTCCTAGGTAATAACTGTTACCGTTTTGCTCATTTTCTCGCACCTGGGAATAATCTACAAAAACGGACGATTTGCATAGGAACGATTATGTTAGCCCGTGACGAATACTTTCGTGGACTACGGACGTTAAACAGGAGTTAAACAGGATTAGATTTTTATATTGGAACTGGAGATTTCCTTTTGTTATGTTTTCCAGATTGTACAGATTTCAGATGACAAAATAATATCGTTATTTCAAATGTCACGGATGCATGGCAGGAAAACAGTTCCGCAGCGATATAAATTCATGTTGCGACTGAATCGACCCGCACGACGTAACTCGCATTTCCCGATGTCTGTTTTTAATCGCAGGCCAAATATCAGATTGTAATTGACGCGACGCGTGATTTATATTCCTCTACGGGAGATGTAAGAGTCGGTGGAAGTTATAATTGGAACGAGTAAAATGTATAACAACGAGAATATCTCGTAATAAAGGCGGTTAGACGAATTTGTTTCGAGGATAATCTTTTTCGGCACGAGATTTTCCTCGTAAATAATGCAAATAAAAAGCGACGACAGAAAGGAAAGTCCTAGCACGCTTCTATATTTTCAAACTTATCGTGGAAAACAAATTAAACCTGTCGCGTTTGTCATAAAAGAGCCGGCAGAAACGTTTCCGTCCAACGTTCAATTTCAGAACTACGAATGGAGCGCGATGGAATGAAATTTCTAAATATCTGAATTTCCAAATATTCAAATTCTCTAATATCCAAAAATGGTGAAACTTTGGAGTTTATTAAACTTTCAAATTCTCGCAAAATACACCAACTTCGTTCGTCGTCAAACCCTGGCGAAAGCTCTCGATCATCCCTTTCGGATTCAATGGAGCCTATTAATCCACCGCAAATCCCTCGAGGGACGATCGAAAATTAGGATTTCTACGGCGTGCCACTTGTATTCTTATCAAGCGACGGCGAAAGGGGGCGAGATTCTTTGACGTGGTGGCGTCGGTGGTGACGGCGGCACGGCGACGCGGCAACGGATATTATATGTACAGAGCGGTGAAACCCTTGGCCGCACGGAGTTCCATTAACAGCGGCGTTGTCCATCCGGAGCCGGCGGATTGCTCGGGATTCTAATCTGACCGCATAGCATGCCTTCTAATATAGATAGGCTTGATTAATTCCGCGGCAACGCAGTAATGCGTCGTGTGATCCGCGCGTGCTTCCCCGTCCGTACGACTACGACAGCAGATTACGTTGTCGCGTAAACGAGCCGAGATTTCGAGTGAAACCGCGAGCTCAAAGGAACACGATCACCGGCCTGCCGGGCTACGCGAATTAAATTGAAGAACCCTCGTAGCCAGACGGCGTCGTCCATTGCCGGCGTCGTAAAAATCCTCGCGACAACCCCCGGGAAACCGGATGCACGCTCGACCCCGCCATTATCGAGTGCCGCTCTGTGCAAGCGGTACAGTGTCTGCGCGCACTGATTGCAGAGTTAGCGGCGGTAAACAGGCTCGATAGAATGGACGGATGGATCGATGGCTTCGGTGCTTCGATTGCGATCCTTTTGTGTGGATTACGTCAGTGTGAATACAGGTCGAGGGAAATCGATCGATTAAACGGATAACGTAAAAGGATAATTTTGGAGTTTTTCCGTTTTGCGACTCGAGATACGCTCGATGTTTCGTTCTATAAATTACTTTCGGAATTGTTTTAAAGGTTCGCATTTAATGTACGCGCGACCGATGCTATCGCGTGTAATTTGATGGAGGATCGCAAAGAGATCGGATGTAAAAAGGACAGGAAACTGCCCATATCGCGTTACTTACTTAAAATTGGCTGTCCGTGCAACATCGGAAAATAATTCAAAAGGCAGCCAGTGGATCCGCGAATATTCATCCCGATTCCCTTCGGCCGAGTCCTGGAATCTCCGCTAAACCAGGGGAAACATACCGTTTCTATTTAAAAAAATATCCAACGATTTTTATGATAGCATCCCCCGCATTCACTGGCGGAAAGTTACGCGAGTAATTTCAGGCTGGCCGCGTGCCACGATCGCATGGCAGTAGGAAAATCTTCGTTCAAACAAACTGCTCGCCTATACACACATAGGCCGGATCCGGTTTTCCAGCCACAGATATCGAGTGATTGATACACTTTCCACTGCGCAGCTTACGGATCTTGCAAGTTTTCTGAAGCTTCGCCAAGAGGCGAGACCCGGATGTCGAATGTGCCGAGTCCGGCGCACGATGCCAAACCGGTAATCGCCACCCACCCGTTTTCCATAGGTCGAAAAAGAAGCTGACCCTCGCGAGCGGCGAGTGGCACGAAGTCCACCTCCTCTATCTTTAATCGTTATCGTTCCGTATCGAACATTTTGCATAACCGATACTCGCGACGTGGTCGTGCCAGAACGAAGCCAGATTCGCGGAAACGACTTCTTTTGCCTTCGGAGTCGCATCCGTTCGAACGATATCGAATGTACGCGAGTCTGTGAAAAGAGCTGGTCAAACGAAAAATGACATATACCGAGCGTTTTTGTAGCCACAGAGCCAAAGCTACAGCTCTAAAACAGCGTCTTAAATTTTGACGCTCTGATCGGGTTGATAGGAATCGACGAAGATACGCGGAAGCTGTATGGATCGATGTACAGCTGTATATCTGGAGCGGCGATGACGATCTTCGACGGTTATCGAACGCCGAGGCTTCGCAAGTGGAATGTGGTGGGTTTAAGAAGTTTTATTTAGCAATCTTAATCTCGCGAGAAATCTCATTTACTTACGAGTAAGCTGTCCGATCGCCTCGTTTAGTCACGGACTTCCGATACTAGTGAAAGATTAATTAAAGCTCAGGCAACGCGTAATGCCGGAGCATTGCTTTCCACTTAAGTTCACCGTTTCCGTAACATCGTCCATCGCGGTTCCATCAACCAGGAACTTCGCCACCTGCCGCTTAATAACGGACACTGCTTGTTCGCTGCTAGAGCGACGGAAGCGATATAGCGAGGTCGTAAAATCAGTCAGGAGTTAAACTTTGCGTGTTTCGACGGCCGAAACAACAAGTAATTTTAGATGGTTTGGCAAGCATAAGATATAGAGTCTTGTTCGATGGATCGTACAATATGAACTCGTGAGACGCCGACAACACTGTTGCCAAACAAGCGATAAGTAAAATAGAAAATTGGTTCTTTGCAAAGTAGAACGATTACGATCTTGGAATCTCTTCTTCTACGATTCGTCGTTAAATTGTTGACGATGGGAGAAATTGCTTTCGAAAAACTGACGTGTGCTACTGGTGTGAGACGCGTAGCATCCCTAGACGCGACTAGACGCTTTATTTTATGATATTGCCACCGTCGAAGTTGCAACCGCGTTGCAACCAGCAAATATAAAAGCGGACGTGATTCATCGACATGGAATCTTTCGGACGACAGCCAGCGAGTTACCTCGAACCCTCGGCTCGTTTCTTTCGTTGGAGGGTACTCGACGTCTTCGTTAGCGGTAATTTCTATCTGCGAGGAGGAGGAGGACGGCCCCGGAAGAGATTGACGTGGTCGTCGGTCGTTATTCTCTCTTTCGGGCAGCGTCGATGGTTCGCGCGCACCGTTCGATCCACTAAATCACCGGTACCACGAGCGAGCGACGTTATTAATGAGGCACTAATAGCGGCCGTACGATGGCCATGTTTCGTATTCCCGCTCGACCCACTCTCATCGTTCGCCACTTAGCGATAATTGTTATCGTGGCGAGGACCGGGCTTCCGGTACAAATCGGCCGCTATGAAAATCGATCATCGTCTCCGCTTGAGGCTCGACCCCCGTTGGAATTTCGGACTTGATTTACACTCTTCGTCCCGAGTTGGCGCGCACCTATCATCCACGGTGACTGACTTTTATTCGATTTCGCGTGTCACGTTCGAGGAATGCTTGGAAATTTGTAGTCCACTAATTGAAGACGAGGATAATTCCCTTCTCTGGCAAGAAACCATCCCGTTTTAGCTTTCTGATCGTACGCGGCATTTATTCTATTTATACAACAAGATGCACTGTTCTACGTCTGTCTGCTTCCGCTTCACTTGCCTAATCATACTCGGCGTCTACTCTAATTGTCTCAATTTCGATCGTATTCTATTTGTCGACCCAATAAAGGTTCGTTCTGCTTGTTTGGCCGGTAGGGACTCGCTCTATTATACTTGCGCCGGCAAATGTTGTTCTATTTATCTATTCAGGGATCTTTCTACTATATAAATACACAGATAAGATTACACGTCTATTCGTTGGAAATTATTATCAAAGACGTTGCGATGCGTTGGATTTTTAATTATCAGAAGCGAAGAAAGTTGATTTTTCCACGTTGTTTATTCGAATGTTGCAACCGGCTGACAAACCATTGACCGGTAACTGGTCTACGATCGTCACTCGACGGTACTCTGTAACGTTTCAGGCGAATGTCGGTAACAGAAAGAGGCAATTTCTTTGATCCCGATCGTTCGGGACGAATCGCAGCGGTTGCGGCAACGAATAGAATTAGTGCCATTTGCTGTGTGGCGTGCGACGCTACGGCTACGGGAGGACGATGCTAGCTGCGGATACCAGCACTGTTTATTTCGCCCACGATCGAGTAAATTATCCTGGCCTTCGATGCATCGTTCGAAGGGAGAGGCTCGTACTTTTTTCGTATTTGATACTTTGTGCGGTCTCGGTAGATCGAACGTAGGTCGGATAAAAGAGTTTGCCGTTCAAAGTTTCCGCCAGAACGCATCTTCTTAATCGTTGGTTCCAAGTTAAATAGTTAGAACGAACGAAAGAATTGCTAAGGATAGCTGTACCTTCGATTTTCGATTTAAAGTAACTGGTGCGAAGACGCTGTGCAAAGGTTTCTTTCTGGAATATACGCGCGATGGTCTGGTACATATTTCCGCGATTCCTAACGCGAAGGGAATGGGAGTCGTCTCTACGGTAACTCTGGAGACATTAAATTTTACCAAAAGAAAAGCTCTTTTACCTTATCTTGCTCCTCTCTCGTCGCGTTTAACATTTCAGACTTTTTGAAACACGAAGTATAGCCATGATATACGCACACTCTTTTGCTTCGTGGCCGGATACAGCTAACGTATTAGCGAGGATTGTGCACTGCCCAAGGTTTTCTCAATGGGTCTGGTTTCTGTCACTGTGGACCTTTTCTTTCGCTTTTGCAATCCTCTTCCTACCGTGTCTTTTAAAACTACGTCAGAAAATAATGTGCACGTTCTTACGATACCGCGCTTCTTGCCAGACTACATTTCTAATCTCGAGCTTTCAAGATAATGGCTGCGACATCGAATTTACGAGCTCATCGAGCTTAATTACGTTTCCTCGCGGATAGAACGGAAGTTGCGTCGCAGGTACAGAGGAGCACGGTTTTCTTTCAAACGATCAGCGATGGCAGCACGCGAGCCACGATACTCGTAAATTTCGAAATCGCTCGATGATCGAGAAGCTGTCTGAAAAATGCAACGCTTCCCCTGCGGCGAACTTTTACACCGGTGGAAGGGAACGCGGAGCGATAGAGTGAGAAGAGAACTGCAGGGTGAAAGGAGGAAGTAGCACACCGACGAATTTACGGGCATCCGGCAGGACCTTAAGGAAATGCAGAAAGTACATAAAACGACGCGTTCTCCCTGGCAGAGATACTTTTATCGCTTACACATTTAGCGCCGCCGAGGGAATTTCTCGACGAACGACTCGCCACATTGGAAAAAGAAGGGGCTATGAACGACGAGATAGTCGATGGATCCTTCGCGCCGCAGAGAGTAATATCTGGCTCACACCCCGTAAACCGGAGGAATAACAAATTTTACACAAAGTTTCTATATCGGTGTGACCTAATAGAATCGTCATACCGTTGACATACAATTGGACGCGTTCTTAAATGCAGCTCTGAAAATTTCAAGATAAAATCGTGTCGTAAACAAGCAAACGAAGGTACGTCGTAGCCAGAAGCTTTTGACAATTCTTGTAAACGGACTTGAAGTTTGATACATCTGTCGAAGAAACCAGCTAGATTAGTTCCAGAGTGATTAGTCGCACTCGGTGTATACGAAAGATTTTTGCACGACGAAAGCTTTCACTTGGTCCTCGACGTCGAACGTAAATCTTGGTACAAACAGGTAAGATCACTTTCCCTTACGGGCGCACGAAATGCTAACCGTTCAGATTTTACGAGCCAGACTGTCGTAAAGTGACTATTACCTTTCTTCAGACGTGTACCGGTTAGAACACGAAACAGTAACAGTCCAACGATTTGCCAATCTCGATGGCTGATCTTATCAAGTATGTTCTCTTTTTTTTTTTTTTATAAATGATCGATAGTAACTAACTAAAGATAAATTGGACAGGTACAATATCGATTTTAATCGTCGGATCAGCAGAGATTTTAGTTATGAAAGTTAGCCATCGTTATCGCTCTGTACTAAAACAGGGAACGATATTTTTATCGTATAACTCGTTGGAATGGTAATTTAAGTTTAAATTACGTTTCGTTACATCCAGATTTAAATTACATTTAATTTTTAAATTGCGCTACAATTCAAATGAAATGATTAAACAACGACTGTTTGCTCGAATAAATTATTGCGCGTAATTAGCAGCAGTGCGCCTTTGCAGGCTTTCGAGCGAAATAAAATCCTCAATATCGAAACCAACTGAAGTGAACTCTACTTCGCGACCATGATCGAGATACATCACGGGCACGAACATAGCTTGTTTTTCGTTCTAACGGACCGAAACAATTCTCTTCTCGGGTTTAACGATTATTTCGCGATCGGTCCTTTCGATGAATCGAAGCGACGCAGCGCGGAAATGAGAGCATCCAGGAAACTAGGCGTCCCGGATGCGTTCCTGCCGTGGTGAAACGTCGATTCGTTGGTCGTTTCGCGAATGTATCAAGTTGCTTTTGTTGGCCACGTCGAGCAAAAACGGGGAACGGGCCTGTCTATCGCGAAACTTGATTTCGAGACGGGGATTTCATTCGCCGCTGTCAGACGTTGTGTTCCGGCCGGTCCATGGGAAATTCTGCCTCGTTATCAATCGGAATAACAAGCCGGAAAATGGATAAAATCGTCGGGGAGGCTCGAACGAAGGCTCGGCTAACGGTTGCCGCTCTCGAGAAAACTGAAGCGCCAAGAAATAACGAGATCGAGTCTGCCACGCGAGTCTGCCTCGTTAGAACGCCTATGGAAGAACGCCAAGTCTCTTTCGACACTTATTTGTCAGACGATTGCCTCGTCTTCTCCCCCAGCCTCTCCACCGCTGTTGGAAATTTCGAGAATCAAGATCGATTTTCTTTGACTCGTTCGTTTTCAAGTGTAGCTTCGATCGGGGACGTAATTAATACGTAATCCACTATATCGATGGATTAGCGCGGCGATTCCTTTAATTCCACTTGTTTGAAATATTCCACGCTTTCGTTGTTTTGAAATTGATCGAAACATCGGGGTGCAAAGTTTCTCTGTTTTTAGCAAGTTTATCTCGACAAAACATCGGCTCGATCGAACAAATAATGAAACTTGTTGATATTGTCCTGAAATTCATGTAGGTAAACAGAGGTGAAGCATGGCAATTAGATTTTTAAATAGAAACATGCGGTCCATTTTGGGAAAAGAGTTGAAATTTGTCGCCGTTTCGGCACCTCTGACGAAATGGAAAAATATATTCTGTTCGGCGCATCTTTCATAGGAAACATTTTTTTCCTTTCCTTTTTTTTCCTTCTTTTTCTTTTTTTCGTTAAACGCCAAAGGCGGTGAATATATTTCACGCAAACAAAACGAAATGGGACACTTTAACCCGCCGGCCGACGAATTTGCGTGCGAAAAAGAGGGGTTTTCGGCCGGATAGAGGACCGGCGCGGCCGAAAAATATCACGAGACGTTTATCAACGCGTCGATTCACAGGATCCGTTAGCGATAATTGATTATAAAAAGGGAGGGCCGACGATAACCGTTTCCGACGCTCTTTAAATCGAGATTTTATGGCAGTTACATGCCTGATTTTCGGAGATAAAATTCCCGCGCACGTTTTCGCTCTGGCCACCAGAATCGTGCAGTAAATCGTGCCGGACACTTTTAAGCCCTTGACACGTCCATTACGCGATTATTCCTAGCGCTATCGCAAACGGCGATATCCACCGTCGGATTTTATGATTGTAACCGGCATTCCTGCCCAAGTGAACGCCACTACGCGGTTGGAAACTATGGCGAGAAAAAAAGAGACTGGCCCCGACAAAATGGAACGTCGATAGTATGCAAAGGTAAATATGAACTATCTAGTCGTCGAGTAAACATTCGTTGAACCGAACAAAGAGATCGTCAGATCGTCGAGAAAACGTAATCTAGCGCAGATTTCATGGAAACGGATGTCGGAAAAAATCGAAAGAGAAATATCTAGAATCTAGAATTATGAATCAAAAAGCAGAATGTTCGAGGGAGATTATGGTTACGATATACGAGCCAGAGTGATGGATCGTTTAGTTACCGTGGCAAGTAGTAAGAAATACGATTAGATTTGCGTGTATTTCTTGTTTGGTGAAGGAGCATCGAACAAGTAAACACACCTATTCAAATGAATTCCATTTTGGAAATTCGTCGACGGACACGGGCTTTGGGAGAAATCTGGAAGACGAAAGCCTACGAAGGATTACGCTTTCGAAAATTCGACGCGTGCCGTTATGAAACGTGCAACGAGAAGATAATAAAAATCGAGAAGATAGAACTTTACGAAGCAGTAAATCCAAAGGACGCGACGTGTCCCCTAACGTATGAAAACCAAACGCTGCATCATTTGTTTCCTTTGATACTTTATTTCTCACACGATCGCTGAAGATAGTAGAGGTCGATTCGGCAAAGCAGCGATTAGATGGAAGAAACAGAAGGAACGAACGTGTACCGTTGTCCGTAAAAGCGAATTTCACATTTTCCTGGCAGATATCGTTGGTGAGAAGCTCTTGCAATTAACTCGCTACTGGCAGAAAGTCTGATGTAAAAATAAAAGCCACGAGGCGACGAGGAAGAAGATGTAACGAGGTAAAACTTAATTGGCGAGAACTGGTGGAAAAGTTTCCAGGCCCTTGTTCTTGCGTTGCCCGGCTACCGATGGATTAAACGCCAAAAATCATTCCATCAACGACGGCCGACAGCGTTTCGGAAAGTTCGGTTTCAAGTTTCTAATTCTTTCTCGTAAATCAACGTCCTGGCCTGCAGAGAGATAGAGGCGGCTGAAGCGTGGAAAACAACCGTTACAGCGTATTCTAGCAACTAAAAGCAAGCATTTCGGCCTCCGACGCTGTTAATTTCCTCAAATGACTTTATCGATACGCGCCAGTTCTGCCACTGGGTCGTGAACCACGTTAACCGTGCGCTTCTCCGATCGTCTAACGAAAAATCTTTCTGAAATTGCACCGGCCGGGACAAATGAGGCCGGGGTGGATATCATTTTCCAGCGGTGTGATTTCTTCGATGAAAATTCAAATATTCATCTCCGTCTTGTACAGGTAACTTCGATCGCGTAAGATTTAGACGTAAGATTTAAACATAATGCGGCACGAGCTGGAGAGACCGTGTCGCCTACAAAGTTGCCAAGAATTACTGGATGCTTGTTACTAAAACTTTAACGTGCACGTTAGCTCTGAAACACACCTTCTTACCCCCTACCGTTCCCATGATATTAATCCACGCAGGTGCAACGAGTATATTACGAAGCTAGATGAGCTAGAGCACCTTAAACATGCATGAAAACCCAAGAATAAGCTGTTGTTTCACGATGTCACTGGGGAAGACTACCGAGATCCAGTCGGCCGCGCTTAGGCTATTCTGGATACCCTAATAACCAGTAATTGAGTTCTCGTTATTGAAATTCACGGTCATTCTCACGGTTATTGGAATTCACGTCACAAGGGGTCATGGAAGTTTCCATATTAGAACCGAACGAACGTCATTAACGTTCCTAGAATATCATCGAGGTCGTATCATTACATTGCTTAAGATTATTCGAAAGAGTTCACGAGGAGTAGCCATCGAGATTGCGTTATTGCAAGTTAAAATGATATCCAGGTCAGAGGAGGTCATCGAGATGATCCCATCATTGATATTTACGATTTAAATACGGTAGATAATCATTGAGTTCGGTGATAAACGTTGTAATATCATATTACAGTTTGGAAATGATCTATACCGCGTAGTTAATTAATTCTATAAATATCGTGGATAACGAAACGGACGGTATTAACGATAATTTGTAATATGATGATCGTTGAACTACTTGCAATTGTCGAGCTGTGTCTACGATCGTTGATCGAATGACGAGTGAAACGAAGCATCGCGTGCAGATATTGGCGCGAACAACAAGAGCTGGTTACGATGAAGAGCAGCAGCAGGCCATGAGAGAAAACGGTGGCAACTGATAGGAACGTTATGCCATTTAACGTCGCCTTTCGCTCCACTTTGACACGTGATCGCAATCGCGCTGCGTGACATGCATCAATTTTCAACGTCGCGACGCCTCTTTGCTTGCGTATACACGCGCAATTTCGCGAACAACGTCTGCAACTTGCAAACAACTTAATTCGCCATTATCAAACGACAACGTCGATCACGCGTCCCATTATCAGCGCTAAACTTTATTTTCGACCCGGTTGAGCAGCACATAAAACTTTGCGAGCGTCGATCGTTGAATTAATACGATGCTCTTGCGTAAATAAATTTACTATACTTATGCGGATAATTGGCACGTGCAAACAAGGCTGATATATCTTCGTGATATAAAACGTAACACAAAGCTGCAAACTACTTCGACGTTTTATAGTCGACAGCTGAAACAGACTGATTCTGCCACGGAAACACGACGATTCTATTTTTAAAATTCTTGTGCCTGAGATTTAAATGGCTTCTTCGTTAATCCATTCGTCGATCCATCGATTTGCCGTGACTACAAATTGTTCGCTCAGCCTCTTCCTCCGTTCGCGGTTCCTAGTTTCCGGGAATGGCGATAAAATTCAGAGATACGCCGGTACATCCATTATTCAGAAAGCGGGGAACACGATGAGACGAGCTTACGCTTCCACTTTATTTTTCCTGTTCGTTTTTTAAATAAAGTTATCGGCTTCGAACTCGACGAATCGCATAACGTCAAGTGAATTATGGGCCTCGGTGCGAGGGTCGCGTGCGCGAAAGAGGGTGCGTTGACAAAGCGATTTGCCTCTTGTTACCTTCGTCACGTAGAGAACAGAGTCGCTCTGTAAATTGTTGGAAGGTTGAAGGAGACTCGTAAAGATATAGCTACAAGGCGACGGGCTCGCTTGGACCTTCGATTTTCTAACTTTGTTTCCACTATGTTTTATCGTTTCTCGTGTATTGCGAAAAGTATCCCGTCCAGCCGACGATAATCTCGTAAGCAAGAGAAGTGTCTCCTAATTCGGATTTCAATAGTTTTAAAATACTACAGGGTAGAGATAGAGGAATAGAAAAATATTTGTCGATATTTACCAAACATTGAACATACAAATGACAATAAATTGTAGTGTCCGAGACACAAAGTCCAACTAGGATTTAATTGTCGAAAGTAGTCTGTCCGTGAGTAGAAAATCCAATTTCGAATTCAGCCTCGGTAATCCAATTTTAACCGCTCTTTCTCTCCTCGCGTGAAAATGAAATTTCCAACTATCTGTCCATCTATCAAGCGTCATCGAGCAACCATCGAGTTCTTGCAACTTGCGATTGTTAGATTCTGGGACAGCCATACACTGTTCATCGATCCATCGATGGAACGAGCATCCATCGTTCGTGAAAATGTTAATCCAGAGTCGAGTGGTGTTCGTGGAAACGCGTAAACGGTCTACGGATCCGAGTGAAAAATCGTCGTTGAGCTTCCCACTCCATGGGTCGTGGAAGCAGTAACTCGACGAGATACGCGATTCTATCGAACCCCCATTTCGTTGTATACCGACAGACAGTAAACCCTAGACCGTCTATCCGCCGGTTTATTAGAAAAATTAAGCAAACAACCAGCGAGGGCGAACGAATGAGCCGCGACTATTCCGCTGGTAATAAACATTATTGCCAGGGGAATCGCAATGCGCATTGGGAGACGTCAGATCGGACGAAACGGGAATATCACCCTGCACGATTTTAAGGGGGAAAACAAAAGCCGGTTCAGACTGCTGCCCGACAGCAATAACACCTTGGATCTCGATGCGTATCGAAAAACGCTAAATATCCGCGTTCTCGTGGCTTCGTTTTATATCAATCGTTTCGTTTCACGGTACATCGTGAGACTGGGAATGGCAAGAGGATAGCTCGATCTTAACAGACTCTTGGATCGTTGATGGCACGACAAACTGACTAAATGTAATTACTTTATGGGACAATTTCTGGTTGATTTACGAGATTGCTCGAATACTCGAAGATCGTGTCGTTTTATCGTTTATTTTTTTTTCCTTTCGCGTTTCGTTTGCTCGGGGAAATCTTTGGTTGGAAGTATACCTACGTACGAAGGGTGGGTAGTTCTCGTTAGAGTCAGCTTACGATTATGGAGGAAATAGTCGGCTGGAAATCGTTGGGACGACGAGCAAAAATGATTTAGAAAGCGTCAAATTCCCCGATGAAATCTACTTTATATTGCCAATGGAATCATCCTGGCATAAAAGCGGAAAACAATTGCAAGCTGTAAAATATTTATCAGCTTTACGAATCCACTAGCATGTTGCAACAAAGCGAACGAACAGGTCGTAAGTATCCGGACCACAGCACCGATCGCATTGTAACATCGTATCGAGTTCCGGGCCGATTCAACGTCGATAAATTCGCCGAGCGAATTAATCCCTGTCGTGGCTGGTAAATAGAAATCGGCTTCGTAAGGGCGGTCGTTTTGTTTCAGACTTTCGTGTTGTAACCGGGTTTCTGGCCCCGTGTAATCGGTTGAAAAATGCGCGAGACGGGGAAAAGCGATTTTTCGATATTCGAGCAACGTCGAAATTTTGGACGCACTGCCGCGTGCCCCCAGCTGAAATTTGAATATCCGCGAGAGAGGCCGTCCGGAAATGTATTTATTAAACAAATACGAGCCGCGCGGATTCGTGCGTGCGAGAAATATAAATATGTAAATACCCCCTGGTCGGCGCGCGTATCTCGCTCGCTTTTAAGCATTCTTTTCTTTTTTTTTTCTTTTTTGCTTCCTCCAGTATACGAAGATAGCTGCGCGCGTAGATCATAAGCTCCCAACTGAAATTCTTCGATAGATTTGTATGTCGCTCGCGATATTCTTACTTGCTCCGTGGAAATTTTTCGGTGATAAAAGTTTTCGTATAAATACGCCAGACTTGGTATCGAAGCGTATGAAAGCTACGTAACGCGATTATTTGACGCTTTGTTTCGATGCTTTTTTATTTAACGGGGCAGACTGTCACAAAGTTTCTGTATCTTAACGTTTAGAATTTATACGTATTATACGATATTGTGGCATTATAGATATATAACAACGCAGAAGACAGGTATTGCCTGGAATAAGATATACCGTGATATATTCAACGTAGAAATCGTTCGTTTCATCCAACGATCGTTAACGCATATCGCGATGAAACACGCATTCGATATGTTTTTACCTTCTTTTACCAAAGATTTCGAATGGGCGAAGGTGAAAAACGATTAACGCGACGAGATGCACGTTGAATGATTTTTTCGTGAATTCGATTTCATTCGTAAGAGACGAACGACGACAGGTGGTGGTAAAATGCATCGCTACGTTGATCGTGTACAGTTTTCCGCGTTTTGTCGCAACGTTTATTTGTCCACTTCTGAAAGGCATGGACGCACGGTAAATCAATCTCCAGACCGTGACATAAATCTTTCTAACGATCGGTCGTGTGCAACGAGCCGCGGTCAATCTAATAGCGTGCGATCGATATTCAAGTTTGAAAAAAAGCCCGTACCTCGAAAGAGCGCGGAATTGGCGCCACTTTTTCTCTAGGTTACGTAAACTCTTCGAGTTTCTTCGTTTTTCTCTTTTACCTTCTTCGAAACTTGGCCAACTTACTCAGACCCGGTGCCTGGCAGATTTTTGACGTCCGAAAGTTCGGTCTAAATGCATTCGAAATAGCGAGTTACAGGGTAAACCTCTTACTTCGTTCTTTGGATGCTTCGAAACTTTGGATTTTCTAAGCAAAGAGGGTTGGTCGCGTGTGACAAGGTTAATCCAACCTTAATGGCGCTAGGATCTGTGTCGAAGTTATAAGTTCACCCGGTAATACCTAAAATAGCGGGTATAGCAGATTCTAAAAATAAAATGGCCATACCGTAACTGCCACTTACTGCTTTATGGCACCCTACTTGAAGTCTGAATGGTTCAAGGCTATAAAAAATAAGGTTAAAGGGTAACGTTGTTTAAAGAGCGCTTCTTACGTCGCACGAATTACTCGATTCGAGGTAATCCAACACAGAGACATTCCATCTCGCGGAAAAATAATAAAACCGTTTCGCTCAAAGCTGTTAAAAATCTTTCTCAACCTAACGTCGTTGCAACGATCTGTCAAAGGTGAATCGAGTGTGCCACTAAAAATTGCGAACACGGTTCCGAGGTGATCAGAACACGTCGCGACAGAAACGTCCGTGTCGCTTTTTTCCGAAGCGCCGAAAGCTTTGAGATCTTTAACGACCGAGCGTCGTGCCATGGCGGCGGCTCTTTGTGTACTCGCGTCACGGTAATTCTTCACTGTCTTCAGGAAGCGTTTCCCATGCAGCCGGCTCGTTATACGAGACACCGTTCGAGCACCCACGCTCGAGCTGGCCTGTTACATCATATTCGCGATTTACTATCGCCTCTTTGTCTGCGTTGAAAATGGCCGAGGGAATCGCGCCGCGTAACCCGGTCCTGTTTGTATTTTTCATCGCCGGCAACATCGATC
This sequence comes from Bombus pyrosoma, assembly GCF_014825855.1. Lineage (NCBI taxonomy): Eukaryota > Metazoa > Arthropoda > Insecta > Hymenoptera > Apidae > Bombus > Bombus pyrosoma. The sequence continues at coordinate 3,610,077 of NC_057770.1, read as the reverse complement.
CTCCGTGGGAACATTAAAACAACCGAAAAACGAAGGGAAAGAGCAAGTAGAGAGGGATAAAATAAAAGGAACAAAGCGAAAGGAAAAATGGAACGGAAAAATAGAGGGAAAGAAGATTTGTTTGTCAGCGATCGAACGATTTTTCAGAATGCAATTAAAAAGTGAAGGGGCGAAGCGTACAGAAAAAATTCGAAGGGCCGTAACCGTGCAGTGTTTTCGAAGTTTTTAAAAGCCAGTGAAACGTATGTTCGTCGCGTTTATTTTACAACGAAATTGTTGCTTGTCCCTGAGGGATTCCGCGAATCACCGTGAATGCGACCATGGAAAAATATTTTCATCGGCCAACGTTTTTTAAATACATCATGAAACTCCCCCCTCTTGTATTAACCACGCAGCAATATAAAACGCGACGTAAGATCAAACGTATTTTCTCTGGCAGACCATCGTACGCGCGTAATGTAACGAGATGCTTCAAAGCTTCCTCGGTAATTTCGTAAGAGAAATCGAATTTATTTCGTGAACGCAATCTCCTATTATTATTATTTGCCATTTACGTTGAATATATGGAAAGAGGGAAGAAATAAATTAGGCCGAAAGATTCGACGATTTACAATTTGCGAGCACGAAACCGCCGCGAAACGTCCACTCGTCGATGCGAATCCATTCTACAAGGTGCTCGTGTTACACCTGCAAAAAACGTGCTCCCTCGAGTAACGCGGCACGTCGTTCCCTTTACGTATTTTCGCTTTGCATATCCAGGGACGGGCTTAAACGGTCCCCGGAAGTTTCCCGGAGACTTCGTCACCTCATTTTCATTCGTACGCGGAAACAGTGTCGCGCAAATAGGTGGCAACGCTCTGCCACTCCGGTTCCTCGCTGCCGTCGCAGATAATTACCGTGGTAGCCGGCTCGCAAACAAATTACAGGTGAGCCACTCGCAAGAGCCCATCTCTTGATACCATTGTCGACAAAAGGTCGCATAATACGGCTATACGTAACTTTAAAATACTCTCGACAAGAAAATACTGGAAATGTAAGAAAGGATATCAAATTTTTTCTTCCACTATGTATAAATTTGGCGTTATTAAATTCAAATGCTTCAGTTTCAGTCTTTTTACGTCGGTAATGTACGGTATACAGTGTCCGTCAGGGAACAACAAATAGACTGGATTCTGTTCAATGTGGCAATTACCGACGAAGATATCTGAACGCTCTTGTTCCTTGTAAAAGTGGTAATTCTCGAAATTCTTGAGATTTCTTTCAATATAATACTCCGCGTAAGAACGAGATCTTCCGAAACACTAAGATAGAGAGACAGTGAGAACTCCTCTTTAATTGTCACGTTTTATCTACAAGTTAAATTTATAACATTATTTCCGAATACTTCTATGCGATTGCGCTTCTCTACGATATCTATGCTACCCACTGATCCAACGGAAAAGCGTTCTTATTATTTCGTATATTATTATTTTCCTCGTATTATTTTCCACGAATAGATGCAAGCGTAAAGTTCGATAAAACAATAAAAAGTTGGATAAAAATCTCGACAATTCTCGAGCGTACCCACAGCCGCTTCGGTTCGCTTGGCCCATTCAAGGCCAACTACTGCCACGATCTATACTCTGCAGCCACGCGTTCAGCCCAACATCGAAACGCAAAACAAACTCCGTGACGCGCATCGCGCAGCATTTTTGCAGAATATTTTTACAGGAGATTCGGAAACTCGGCTTACCATGAGCGTTGTGGCTGCGGTCGACAGCGCGGCCTCGGTCGGCCGCGTTTGCTTGAAAGCTGCCGAAGTTTGTCGGCAAACTTGGCAGACCATCGCGTGGCTGTCCGTCGCCTTTGAACCGTGAAAATCGCGCGAACAATGGAACCGCGAACTAGTCGGAAACGGAGCAGAAAGAGAAGGAAACAGGCGCGACCGAGGACTAAACAGGGAAAGAGAACGAACAACACGGAAACTGACGAAACCGAGCTGGAGACACGCTGGAAAATGGACGAAAACTGGAATTCCCGGGGAACTTTGCCTCTTTCTACGCGGCGATATACTTTTCACGGAGTTTAACCCGCTGCTCGCCGCGCGACGAACTCGTAATTCCGCCACGGCGTATGTCAGACCGTTGATCCACCTCGACCCACTTCGACTTTGGTCCCTTCTGTATTTACGACCTCGTCAACCGACCGGGCAAAACTTGTAAGCGGCTCTGGAGATTACGATTTTTCCACGTCTCCGTATCCCTTTGTCCGGGCTCCTCGAAAAACGAAAAACCATCGTCTATTGTTCGGGATGATCCCGCCGCGGCTGCAAGTTTCATCGGTGGAAAGTGTTATTGTTAGAGAACACCGATCCTCTAGCATTACTGACCGCGTTTCTGCTGATCTTCTTGGATTCCTGAAAGGAGTTTGTGAATCGTAGGATGTGCCGGAGAAGCAGCTTTGGGAAATGTACTGCTCGTCAGGCTAGAAAATCGATGGACCAAATCGAACGTTGAGTTTTGAATTCCCTGTGGTTTGCCGATTATACAAACCCGATAAGTAAACGGATCTTTCAAGAAGGCGGTACGCGAAGATGGTCTTCTGGATGAAACGTTAGGGATTGAAAGCAAATGGAACGAAAGTCGGTACAAATGAATCGTCGTTAGCCTGATCGGATCGATCCGAGCCGATACAAACATTTCCCTAACGACGTCGGAACGATTAAAAAAAAAAAAAAAAAAGGAGAAAAATTCGGCAAAGTAGTAGCTATCGCAACGAAATCATTCTCACGGTACGTTAACTTGGAAATTGCACTCGCAAACTTTCCAACTTGAAATCGTAAATCTAAATCCGGACAAAACTACGATATACTGCATCTCATGCAAACCATTCAGACGCGCCATTATTCGATACCGAACGCAGCTAAAACCGAGAGCGTCACTCGCACAAACGAAACGCGGCAATAAATCGCGAATTTCCAACGCATTCCACGACTGTCGGCCATTTCGAAGATCAATTTCAGGAAGCACGCGAGAATGGCAACGGAAAGGTATACGAGTGTAGCGTACTGGATAAGCATTAACTCGCTTCGGCCTCGCCTTCTCGTCTATGTGGTTACTTTTGTTTCAGGAATCTCAGGTCTCAGACGGAGAGAAAGCTGAAAGGTGACTCCGGTTCCGAGACACGCGTAATCTTATTTGCACGTTTCTAGGGCTTCTCCGTGTCTGAATTTTCCTTGCCGCAACCAACCCTAACCCCAATCAAGCACTCTGTCGGTAATGCATCACAGTTGGCTTTAATCGCGAGACGCATACGACGGAAAATTTCAGCCACTTAGATTTCCGCGTGGCTTCTTGCCCGGTCTTTTCGTAAAATTTGCTGATTGGGGGGATGAAGCTTGAATGGCGTTACATGTCGATAGTTACGTGTCGATAATGATATTGGTAGTAATCTCTTACTTTCAATGAGATTTAATCGATGCAGGAAAAGATGACACACGGTATCGTATTTACGCGTCACTGGGTAATTTATACAAGCGATACATCTTCTCTCATAGATATGCTCGTATCGTTGAAAAGAATTAAGTTCGTCGATATCGAACGACAACGTCAAGATACGTCGTTTCGTACAATGTCGATGATTGAAATAAATAACGACGTGGAAAGGTGCTCGACTTTGAACGACGCTTGTCTCAACAGGCGCGACTAAATCACGCGTAATCGATGAAATTGCCAAGTACATATCCCTGCTAATTAAAAATTGCGCAATTTGCAAACTTGAAAACTCGTTGGTCTAGGCTTTGCTACAAAATCGGGCACATCGTGTACGAGGCCTATTTAAATACATGTGTGTATATATATATATATACGTGTTTGGCGAGTTTCGCGAGAACGAGCAAGTTTCCCTTTGAGGTTGGTCGAAGCTCGCAAAATGATGCTCGAAACAAACAAAGGCAGACTTTTTCCCGGCTGTGGACAGGTGGGCGAAGTGGCGCGCGGCTGATTAGCGACCCAATTACCTAATGTAACGAGCACAGGAGGGAACACGGTGCACCGGAGTTGGACGCTTGACAGGCTGACGATTAAAAATGAACGCTAGGCCAGGCCCGTTCTCCGGGTGTCTCTTTGAAATTGCGCGCGATCCACGCCAACAAAGAGGGGAAATGAAAGTTCAACTTAATTATTTTCGCATTAGCTGCAAGTAACCGCGGTATCTGGTACGACACAAAGGGTAGCCGAGCCTGGCGGCATAGCGTCGTCGTCGAACGAAATTCCCAGAGCTTTTAGCGGCCATCGGATTAATCCGCTCGGGGCCGATATTTTCCCCCGAAAAACGATCACCGCGACGTGAAACGCCGCGGCAAAGCTCCGTAGAGGGGTGGCTCGCAAAACGGGAAAAGGAAACGGAGGAGAAGAAGCGGAGGTGCTTGCGAAGAAGGAGCATTGTGTAACTCACTTTCGAGTAATAAACGCCCGCAGCGGCGGAAGTTTCGCGGCGAGTGCCGCCTTCAGAATTTGCCGCGGTTAACTTTCGGCGAGCTCAAATAATTGCGTTCGTTCGAACGGCAAACGTTGCCCGCGCCGTGGAAATAATTCGATAAATGCGGGAGAAACCGTGTCCCGAGGAATAGGGTGCAGGAGTTGGTCTTTAATGATAGCGAGCGCTGCTGGTACAACGACGTTAAACCTTGTATTAAGTATCGAAATTTTTAATTGCTTATCGCACTTAAATATTGGAGTTGCTGTATATCGGAAAGCGAAATTTCCAAATATTATCGGTCAAAGTATCTAGAAATTTAAGCCGAGATGATAGAAGGATCGAAAACGTGGCGCAACAAATAAACAATTATCTTTAATCGTAAGAAACGACGTTTATCTCGCGGAACGTAACAGTTTCCGAACGTTAAAGGGCTGTATTCTGTAGTATCACGAAGCGTCAAACCGTAACAAAGATCTTAATCAACGTCGCGCAAACAATTCCTGAACGATTTAAGCTAAATCGGATAAACGCTCGTGGTTACGCTTAGCGACTTTGGCGTAGATAGCACGTCGAGAAAGAAGATTCCTTCGGGAAGAGAACAAAGAATCGCGGAAGAAGGGTGTCCGGGAAAACGAGCGGAAGAGCGAGCGTCCCGAGACGAGGCAACGCAAGGGAAGAGAAGACAGACGCGGCAGGAAGCAGGAGAAAATTTAATAACAATTTCTCAAAATGAGAATTAGCCGCTTTCAAGCATCGTGCGGCTCCGAAGCCGGCTCCCAACGGCTTTTCCCCCTCGACGTCTATCCTCGCCGCAACGGGCCGGCCTGCATTTTATTTAATATTAGCCCTGTTACCGGGTTAAATTGTCGGGCGGAGAGCCGAGGCCCTGGAATTTGCATCTTAATCGGACCCTATTACGGTAACGTCGTTGCAACGGTTCCAGTTTTAGGTTGGCCGTGGCCGGCATCGCGCCTGACCACTCGACGAAACACGCAACCCAGCCGCGCGCGCCCGTTGCAAATCCAAAAGCGGTTTTGATGCAGCCGAGCCCCGCTGCTGCTGCTCGAATCGTTGCGTCGTTGATCGCCTCGTACCGGATAATCGAACCGATTCACTCACGTGAATACGCCCACCTGATTGACTCCCATTGTTGCCGATCATTCATCGCTTCCGCCACCAATTGGGCCCGTCTCTCCAAACTTTCCTACCCTCTCGCGCGTTCCACACCTCTCTCTCTCTCTCTCTCT